>NW_022311632.1:16395-20346 GCF_002776525.5 Piliocolobus tephrosceles | reverse complement strand
GAAGAAGAAGAAGAAGAAGAAGAAGAAGAAGAAGAAGAAGAAGAAGAAGAAGAAGAAGAAGAAGGAAGAAGAAGAGGAGGAGGAGGAGAAGGAGGAGGAGGAAAAGGAGGAGGAGGAGGAGAAGGAGGAGGAGGAAAAGGAAAATACAAACAGTAAACTGAGAAGCAAGGCCAAGAACCCAGAGGGGTATTTTAGTAGGTTTTAAATGGACAGCAGAGTAGGTTAAAAAACAAACAGGAAAAATGAAAGTTTCTGATCAGGGCAGGTAGAGAGAGTGTTGGGGGCTGTCAAAGGCCAGTGTGGGAACAAGGCTCATTGTAATAGCTAACAGAATTTGAGGGAGACCTTAATTTCTTTCTTTTTTTTTTTTTAAATTAAAACCGGTGCTCGTAGAGACATTCCATTCAGCAACCTGTGTTCTATTCCTGCAGATCCTGTAGTTGCTCAACAAGTCACAGGAAAGTAAACATAAACACAAAAATAAAAATTATTCTAAACTTGATTTCACTCTTCCTTCCAATAGTCCTCCCATCTATACTTAGCTTTTATTCTTTGCATTTTTCTTTTTAAAATCAATGACAAACAGAGGAAGAAATTCTTGACAAAGCTCAACCTCACTGATGATTAGAGAAATGCAAATCAAAACCACAATGAAATACCATCTCACACTGGTCAGAATGGCTATTTTTTAAAAGTCAATAAAACAACAGAGGCTGGCAAGGTTGTGGAGAAAAAGGAACACTTTTACATTGTTGGTGGGGGTATAAATTAGTTCAACCATTGTGGAAGACAGTGTGGCAGTTCTTCAAAGACCTAGATGCAGAGATACCATTTGATCCAGCAATCTCATTACTGGGTATATGCCCAAAGGAATATAAATCATTCTATTGTAAAGATACATGCATGCATATGTTCATTGCAGCATTATTCACAACAGCTAACAGTTATTGAGTACTTAATGCATGTTAGGTTCTGTCAAAAGGCATTTACACTTGGTCATTCCTTATGAATCTTCCTTGAGCCAGATACAATTATAAACCACCACTCAAAGGCCAGGAAACTAGTATGTAATGAGGGTAAGTTGCCTGCCCAAGGTCACATGGCTAGCAGGTGGCAGAGTGTGGCACACCTGGCTCCAGAGTCTGTGGGCTTCCCCATTCTGCTATGCTGCTTCTCTCACAGCTGCTTGTGATTGCCATGATATTCATCTCTGCATGGCCCCATGACTCAGGTGAGCCCAGGACATGTCTTTAAAACAACCACATCGCATTGGACAGATGCAATGTGGCGCCTGATATTTTATAATCTGTTTGCATGCTTTAAAGAAACTGTTCAAACTAGTGTTGGATTTGTGAGTCCACTGTTCAGAACTCAAGGACGATTGTGGGGGGCATTTGGTCATTTTATCATTAATTTGTCACATCTTTCATTTGGCTCCACTTTGAAATGATCATTAATAGACGTTGGTCCTTATCTTTAGAGTTCAAAATTCCATATACTATCACTGCTTTGAGGAGTTAACAGCCTGAAGAGAGGCATTTAAATAAATACTTAAGCAATTGTTTTAGGACTTCATTAATTGCTTTATAATAAGCATACTAGCTCAGATATCTATTTTGTTCATTATGTTTTAGCAAAACTTGTGAGAATGTGAGGCAGAGCTGTCACACTATAGGACCTACAGAAGAGGTGTAAGTTGGGAGTGGTGAGGCCAGGACTTAGGGAACCAACATGGAGTTAGATTGTCTACCTTCTTCCTCCAGAAAGGGTCAGCTGGCCAAAACTCCATGTCCAAAGGATGCTAGGGTGTTCATAGTGTCCCTAGGGATTGGTCAGCATTTATGAATTCCTATCAAAGAGGTTGGAGTACTTGCACAGTTTTGGTACAAGGAAGTAAAGCATCCCATTTGAACGAATGCAGAGCCTAAGCCAATCAGCTGTGTAAAGGCACAGAGTCTACTCTTGTAGGTAAGAAATAGGTAGAGATTCAGGGATTCAGCCTGATAAGAAATGGCCAGCTAAAAGCACACACCCACATTTAAAAATCAGAGCTGGATATAGATTCTGGCTCTACTCTTTATTAGCAAACTACTTAACAACCTGAAGCCTCAGTTCCCACACCTCTAAAATGAGCATAAAAATGCTGATGTTGAAGATTTGTCATGAAATTTTAAAAAGATAATGTGCGTGAAGCAATTAGTTCCTGATACACAGAAGATGCCCATTAAGGTAGTTATTATTCTTTCTATGGGGATAGCAATCATGATGAGGATGGTGATCATTATGCTCTAGGGCAGAGTACTTTAAAAAAAATATGGTGTAAACCAGGAATAGGAGTGGGATAGTAGTAGAGAGAGTGTGCATAAACCCAGTTGTTCTGTTTGAGGATCCATGCAGGAGTTTAAGAGGAAGGTCAGCCTGGAAGACAGCCTGATGTTCAAATTCTGATTTCTACACATGCAGCTCAGGGCAGCAGATAAATCCTACCCTTATATTTACCCACATTGTGAAGAATAGGGGTATTCCTGTGATAATATAATACTAGGGCTGGTTCTCATCAGTTCTGAAATGAAGAGGCATTGGCCACAGGTGGCTGGGCTTCAACACCCACATTTAGCTTAGTGCAGGGCCAGAAGCAGGCAGGGACTAAAAGATTTGCTCACCCGCCTCTCCTGCTGTATGGTAGGTCCTGCACTAAAGAATATGTTGGCACTTAATAAGTAATAATGAGCAGTATCTCAGGTAGCATCTCTTGTGTGGCACTTTAAAATAACTTAGAGAACTTGCTGAGGGCTGTATGTTGATCTGAGACCATTGCTTGCAGCAGGCTTGTATATCTTACCACTTCTTTGGTTCACAAACAAAAAGTTATTCTTAAGGATGGATGACAGTGGTTAACATTGCTGTAAAAAGGCATAGACTTTTATCAGAAAGATATTGTAGCAAAAGGAAAGATAGAGGATTTAGTAAAAATTCAGACATTTAATAAAATATTAGTACCATATTTTTTTTCAATGCTAAGAAACCCATGATTGTGAGATTCACTGTCAGTTTAAGAGCAGCTTATTCTAGAAGTAGCTGATAATGAAGGAGTTGTTTACAACAATTTCAGAAACAATAAAAGAAAAAAAAGTTCATTTAGTAAATTTAGTAGCTAATAATTTTTTAGCACTAACTATGTTCCAGGCAGCATGCTAAGTACTTTACCTGGCTCGTCTTATTTAATTATCACAACTCTGGGTAGCTACTATTATCCTTCCTGTTTTACAGATGAAGAAACAGAGGCTTGAAGTGTGTATTATTTAAAGTGATACTAAATACTGTAACAGCTAACTCTGAAATCTCAGTGGATTCTTCCAGTAGAAGTTTATGTATCATTCTCATAAAGCCCAATGCTAGGGAAAGAAGGTCTTGGTGGTGGCAGGGAGATGACCCACATAGTCATTCAGGAATCTAGGCTGAGAGAAGTTCTACCATCTTCAACACAAGGGTGCTGTGGTGGCCCTGGACATTGATATCCAGCTGGAAGATTGGGGAAGACAGCCCAGAGGATTATGTGGGATTTTATGGGCCCAGGACATGGAGTGGAATTTATTAATTCTGCCCACATTCTCTTGGCCAGAACTCATTCACATGGCCCTTTCTAGATTTAATAAAGGCTTGAAAATGCAGTCGCTGACTGTCCAGCTGCTTCCCGACAAAGGCTCTACCCTATGAAAGAA
Source organism: Piliocolobus tephrosceles (assembly GCF_002776525.5). Lineage (NCBI taxonomy): Eukaryota > Metazoa > Chordata > Mammalia > Primates > Cercopithecidae > Piliocolobus > Piliocolobus tephrosceles. Next base: position 16,624 of record NW_022311632.1, on the reverse strand, counting down.
AAGGATACATCTTTGATGGACAGCAGCCATTCCTGTGGCACAATGGTTAAGTAGATTGTGAAAGGTCACACAATTGGCAAGTGACAGGGACAGAATCTAAAGCTATGTCTGTCTGACATCAGAATCTACAATGTTAGTATTCTGTCTGCACTCGAGTGAGAATATTTGATACAGACAGAAGCAGGTTTTTTTTTTTTTTTTTTTTTTTTTTTTTTTTTTTTTTTTTTTT
>NW_022311632.1:2927-16295 GCF_002776525.5 Piliocolobus tephrosceles | reverse complement strand
TTTTTTTTTTTTTTTTTTTTTTTTTTTTTTTTTTAGTTGCCTTTATTCTCAGCTACAACTAAGGAGCTCAGAAAGAAATGCTATGCCTTGCTGCCTCCTTCTTAAGAAGATACAATTGCCTGGATGATGCATTGTTTTTGCAGTGACTCACCCTGGATTGCCTTAGTTCAGTAAATTGCATCACATCGTGAAACCGAGTGACATCTTTGAAGCCAGAGCTCGGTACTTCTCAAAGTGACACATGAGAAATGAAAACTGAGCTTCATTTTCTGAAGAAGCTGAGAAAACAACTTAAATGTCAGCAATAACACAAAGTTAAATAAAATTTCTATTAAGTTATATACCCTATACAATAAGTCTATCCCTAGTTAGTTAAGATTCAATGAATTGTATGCAGGTTGTTCCTCAGACTGATTCACCTGACTTTCTTGGAGTGAATTTTTCACAGTACTTTGGCAAGTGTGATGCTGGAAATAATGATATTAGTTGGAAATAATGAATGTTTTCTCTGTACCAGAATCTTGCCTAATTGCTTCTCATATATTACATCGTTTAATCTTTTATAAGCTATGGTAAAGGCTCTCAAAAAATACCGCATGAGAAAGGTATTATTATTATAATTTTCATTATGCAGATGAAGAAACTGAGGTCCATTACTGTACAATAACTTGCCCCAGGTCATGAATTAGGTGGTAAAGCCGGGATGTGACCAGTTGGTGTGATTTTAGAGCCTGTACTGTTAGTACACTCTTCACTCAGGGCTCCTTCTGCTGCTGGTAGATGGTGGACAATACGTAAAGTGAACAGATGGGATAATTGGAGACCCAACATTTATAAAGAGTCTACTAGGTTCTAGGAATGTCATAAATGTAAACAGCTGCCCAGGTGTGCTCCATGGTCTTATATTCTAACTCTGCTTCAACATTATTTCCAAGGCTTTGCAAAATTTAGCCCTTCTTAAACTTCCATGAGACATCAAATCAGCCTGTGAATTTATTTGCCTGGAAAAATGAATTACACTGCACTTGAAAAGCCTGCAGCATTTAAGACCTGTCTTGCCCACCCTGTCACCCTACCTCCCTCTCTTATTTACAGTACTGGGTCTTTCTTCTGCTTGAACTCTGTAGACTATAACTTTATTGAGAGGCATCTTCTCAACATGACAGTCAGTCTTCTTCCTACATTGTAATTCTATCTCTTACTAGCTGCTAAAAAGACAAGATTTTTTCCCATATGCTAACATATATGTTACCTCATTCAATTCTTACTGTTCCCTAAGGATAATAATTAATATCTCCATTCTGTAGACAAGGGAACTGATAGTGAGGTTAAGAGCTTGCTTCTGATAATACAGCTAGTTAAGTAGCCAAGTGGTAGCTTGAATCTCTATCTCTGTGACTTCAAATCCAGGGCTTTTAAAATTATATCGTACCTTAAATATTTGAATCCAGGCTATGACTTGACCTGAGAGCAGAATGAATATAATTCTAAGGGCCAGATATGGTGGGGACTGGGCCAGATGCTCTAGAATCAAGCCCAAGAGGTCAGTTGAGAGCAAAACAAGTCAAATGAGTAAAAGGGCATATTTGCCTCTAAGAAAATTTGCAACTAAGAAAGTCTGGAAGTCAGAAAAGGGTCAGGACAAGAGAGTTTCAGTAAGGCATAGGGGGAATCTCAGGAAAAGAGTTAGAGAGGAATATCAAATGAGTCCAGCCATGAGAGGCTGGTCCCAGAAGCCAGTTTGAGTAGGACTGGCAGGTTGGGTTCTGAATCTGAGGGTCATCCCAAAATGGATTCTCGGAATCTTCTCAGAGGCCAGCTGTGATACTGCAAAACTCTGTGAGGTCAGTTCTCTGTATAGCATGCTCCAGCCCTAGAGGACAGCAAATGTGCCTCTGTTCTTTGCCCTTTGGAAATTTTCCTTAAGTTCATGGATTTTTCTTCCTTAGTTTTTCCCTTCCTTAAAAATGATTTTTTTCCCTTATTTTATAACATCTGATAATGCTAGACTTCTATAGTCATGCCATAATCATATTATGGGTAGATGTGCTCCCTCCAGTCCCAGTCAGGGTTTTTGCTTCACTGGTCCACCAAAACTGCTCTTTTCAGGATCAACCACAACCTCTCCATCAACAAACCCAGAGCCAATTCTCAATCTTCACTGCACTTGATCTCCCAGTGTTAATTGTCATAGCCAACTGTTACTTTCTTTGAAACACTAGAATGCCTCCTTCCTTTGGGTTTTAGAACTCCATTCTTACCTGGTTCACATCCTACCACACTGACATCTTCTGGGTTTCTTTATTAGTTTCTTTTCTGTGACCTCTAATCACACCATCCTCAGAGCTATATCGTTGGAAGTCTTCTGTTCTCTAGTTAGAGAACAGAGTTGCTTAGTGATTTTGTGTCTTCTTCTGACTGTGAATACAATTCTATACACAATTTACTATTTTACACTGGCAGCCTTGACCTCTCCCTGAACTCCAGTCTCAAATCCAATTTCCTCCTCTATATTCCCACCATGATGCCCATCAGGCACATCAAATCTAAATGTCTGAAACCTTACTGATTTTCTCTGCTCCTTCCTTCTAGTTTCTCAAGCTGAAAACCTTGGAATCACCCATGATGCCTCCCTTTCCTTCACACTCCAAACCCAAACTCTTAGCAAATTATTTATACTCTGACTTCAAATATATGTAGATCACTTTCTCACCATCTCCAGTATTGCCAGTCTGGTTCAAACCAAAGCTACTTCACCTGGACTTCTGAAGAGGCTCCTAAGCAGTATTCTTGTTTCCATACTTTGCCCCCCATAGTCTCAATATAGAGCCAGAGTGCGCATTTTAAAACAAAAGCTAAATCATGTCACTCCTCTGTTCAAAACCCCCCAGTGCCTTCCTCCATCAAAGTAAACTCCAAGTACTTAAAGTGGCTCAGTTGTCTGACACAACCCGATTCTCTGTTATCTCTCTGCCCTCATCTCATCTCTTACTTCTCTTTTCCTCTACTGTAGCCACACTGACCTCCTTGCCTTTCCTGAAACACACCAGCCATGCTCCACTTCAGGGCTTTGCACATGGAGCCCTGGAATGCATCCCACACAGGTATGGCTCTCTCTCATTCTTCTATTAGGTCTTTGTTCAATACTTTCTCAATGGTTCAGCTTCTAACCATGATCAAGTCTTTCCTTTCAGACCAATTCTACTGTAGATAATAAATACAATTATGAATGTGTAGATACACATGCTTCCTGAGGGCACTGGAAAGTGATCAAAAGAAGGTAGATGCTGGATGGAGTCAACATCTGGTAGAAAAAAGCACAGAGTGAATTTCTAGTTTTTAGAAGTTTTCATCTGAGAGCGGGCTCTAGTCTGCTCTGAATACAGTAACTGAAACTCTGATATAAAGCCCATGGTCTTGCCATTTTGGAGCAATTACAGTCATTCTGAGGAATCCCAGGAAAACCACAGTAACAATGGCAACAGCAACAGCAGAAGCAGCAATAGAACCAGCAAAGAAAATGTCAAAATCCTGTGAATAAACTTTGTCAAAATCTCTTAACAGACCCTGAAACATGGAAGCAGAGGGCAGCTTCCAAGCAGCCCAGCTAAACCTAAAAGAAATACATTGAGATTTGAGTGGCAGTGGGGACAAAACTTAAATTTCCTTAAAGCCCCAGTGAACTTCCTGCTTAAAAACAAATCAATATTCTTGGCAGCAACATTTCAGAATCTCTACTATATATCATTCCTAAGGTCCAGGTTGTAATCCAAAATTATTGGACATATGAAGAAACAGGAAAATGTGACTTATTCTGAAATGGAAAGACAATTAATGAGGCTGACACCAAGATAACCCAGATGTTGAAATTTGTGGACAAGGGTTTTAAGTCAGCAATTGTAAGTATTCTCAAAGTTGGAAAAAATGTGTACATGAATAAAAAAACAGAAAATATAATCAGATAAATAGAAATTACTTTTTTTGGCACAATTGTTGACTTTATTCTACAATATTATATATATATATATATATATATGTATGTATATATATATGTATAAAATTATACTTTAAGTTCCAGGGTACATGTGCAGAACATGCAGGTTTGTTACATAGGTATACACATGCCATGGTGGTTTGCTGCACCCATCAACTCGTCACCTACATTAGGTATTTCTCCTAATGCTCTTCCTCCCCTAACCCCCCACCCTCCAACAGGCCCCAGTGTGTGACATTCCCCTCCCTGTGTCCATGTGTTCTCCTTCTTCGACTCCCGCTTACGAGTGAGAACATGTGGTGTTTGGCTTTCTGTTCTTGTGATAGTTTGCTGAAAATGATGGTTTCCAACTTCATCCATTTCCCTGCAAAGGACATGAACTCATCCTTTTTTAGGGCTGCATAGTATTCCATGGTGTACATGTGCCACATTTTCTTTATCCAGTCTTCTTGATGGACATTTGGGTTGATTCCAAATCTTTGCTATTGTGAATAATGCCGCAATAAACATAAATGTGCATGTGTCTTCACAGTAGAATAATTTATGATACTTTGGGTGTATACCCAGAAATTACTTTTTAAAACACATACACTAAAACTAGAATTCTAGAATGCAAAAGTACAGTCCCTGAAATTTTAAACATTGACTGGATGTACTTCACAGAATAGTAAAAATGGCAGATGTGTCAAAGAACTTAAGAAACAAATAATTGAAGTGATTTAATCTGAAGAACAGAGAGGAAATGATTTTTAAAATATACAACATATGCGTAATTGCAGTCTCAGAAATAGAGGAGACAATGAATGGTGCAAAAAATGTTTGAACAAATAGCAACTGAAATGGTAAAAGACAAACATCGCCTTCTCAGTGAGGTCTTCTGGTATGAACTGAATGTTTGTATTTTATTCCCCCAAAATTCATATGTCAAAATTCTCATCTACAATATGATGATATCTAGAGGTAGGACCTTTGGGAAGGGATTAGATCATAAGGGTGGAGCCCTCATGAATGTGATTAGTGTCCTTACAAAGGGACCCAAGAGAGCTCTCTTGTCCCTTTCCTACCATGTGAGGACACACTGAGAAGGTGCAGTCTACAAACCAGGAAGCAAATTCTCATCAGACAGGGAATATGTCATGCCTTCATCTTGGACTTCCCAGCCCCTAGAACTGTGAGAAATAAATGTTTGTTGCATAAGTCTATGTCATTTTCTATAGCCACCCAAACAGACTCAGATGCCTTCTCAGACTACTTTTTGTTAGATTACAACCTCCTTTCTTCCCAGTATTGTATATCCTCCCTTCTGCCTTATTTTTCTCTATATCACTTATATCCATCTGATATATTAGATACTGTACTGGGATTTAAGCTCCACAAGAATGAGTATTTTAACAAACATTTTTATTACTATATCCTTAGTGCCTAGAACAATACTCACCATATGGTAGGTACTTAATAAATATTTGTTGAATGTTGAATACATGAATCTCACTTGTATTCCTAACTTTGAATGCGAAATTTCCAAGCATCATGACTGAATACATGGTGCTTGTGCTCAAATGACATTCACTCTATGAGCAAGAGAGTATGGGTAACATTTTTTTTCTCTCTTCAGTTTCTCAAGTGGCTTTTCAGAGCCCATCACACTGCAATCAATGAAGTGGAGACTGTTTTCTGAATTTTCTCTCTGTAGTTTGAATGTAGACTGAGGAATTCACTTGATTGAGCACCTGAATTCTTATCTGTTCTTGTCTATGCATTTCCCTAGATTATTTTCTGTGTTAGAAACTGAAATCTCCAAGGCACATATATTTCATATTCAAAAGCATATTCCTAACATGGTGTTACCTGTGTCAGAATTCATCATGTGTCAGATAAATCCTGGAAAGCAGATGAGCACATACCTTAGATGACACCTTCCTACTGTGGCACCACTCCTTTTTTCCCTTCAGATATCTAAACAGCCAGAGCAGTAACATTTAGGTGATGTTGTGTTTACTGTGTACCCTCCATGTGGGTGAAGGCAGACATGTAATGGGGCTCGTCCACTTTGATATTGTAAAGGGCTTGCCCTGGGCAGCATTGTGAAGGAGGCACAATTTGACTTGGGTGTATACCCACTGTGTGTCAGTCTTCACCTGCAGTGTACTAACCTGTTCTTCATGAGAAGGAAATTATTTATAAGTAACCCATTTATAAGTCACTTCCAGGAGTATAATTAATACATCCAGGCAGTCTCTCTTCTTTGCCTCCATTATTTGTTTCTTCCACAAAAATGTAATAATTGTAGGTTTCACACCAGGCTCTATACTAGACAGAAGTGATTCCTGCTCTTGTGGAGCTTGGAGTTTAATGGGGATTTAGGAAAATAAGTGGCCGATCAGCATATAATGCCATTAAGTATCATAAGAAAGCAAAAAGCAAATGCTGTGGCAGCTAGGAAGAGCCACGTGACCTAATTTTATGGGAGCAGACAAGGCTTCCTGGAGGTAGCTAAAGCCAAGAGGATGGATAGAAGTTAACCAGCTAAAGTTAGAAGAATAATGGTGAAGAGGAAATTTCTGGCATATATAAAGGCACAGAAATGACAGAGTTCTAGATATGTCCAGATCACTGACAGTGGCTTGCTGTGGTTGGAGCTTATGGTGTCAAGGTGAGAAGGAACAGAGAGAGAAGTTGCCAAAGAAATAGGGTGTCATGCAGGGATTGGAAGGTGTTATTAAGGCACTCCATTGTATCCTAAGAACAAGGGAAGTTAATGAAGAATTTTTGGCTGAACGATGATGTAGTCAGGTTTTATCTCAGGAAAACTATCTCATCATATTGTGTAAAATAGATTTGTGGAAGTGTGGGAAACTGAAGGAAGGAAGAAGAGATGGAAGCTGTTGGACCAATAAAGGTCAGATATAATAGAGCTGGAACTACATAGTGGGGAAGGAGATTATAGAACGGATTTGAGAGATCTCTAGGAGGCTTCTTTAACCCCACAAATCAATAGAGCCTTGAAATTAATCTTGGCCATTCCTATTCAAAGGCTTAAAGCACAAACACTTGAAGGTTATTGTCAAAAGACTGCCCACTGGCCCGTGTTACTTCTAGAATGAAATTAAGGGAGGATGGGCAGGTATAATTGATGGAGGATTGAGTAAATCCTGAGGACCAGAGCCTAGAAGCATGCTAGGGAGCCTCTTGCCCGTCGTGCTGGAGGGTGGAATCTGTATGTGACAGACAGTGCCAGGTGAAGGCAGAGTTTCTAAAAAGCATGGAGCTCCAGGAATAGAAATCAGGAGCCAAAGGGGTGAAGTAAGAAATTTAAGATACTGAGCAACAGAAGAGAGCATAGAGTAGCTTTTCTAAAGAAAAGGAGGAATCTAAAGAAAAGGGAAAGTATGCAATGGAATGAATGTCAGAGACCCCTAAATGATAGGGTTTGGCTGTGTCCCAACCCAAACGTCATCTTGAATTGTAGCTCCCATAATTTCCACATGTCATGGGAGGAAGCTGGTGGGAGGTAATTGAATCATAGGGCAGATCTTTCCTGTGCTGTTCTTGTGATAGTGAATAAATCTCACAGGTTATGGTAGTTTTATAAAGGGGAGTTCCCCTGCACACACTTTCTTGCTTGCTGCCATGTAAGATGTGCCTTTGCTTCTCTTTGCTTCCCACTATGATTGTGAGGCCTCCCCAGTCATATGGAACTGTAAGTCCATTAAACCTCTTTCCTTTATAAATTACCCAGTCTCGAGTATGCCTTTATTAGCAGCATGAGAGCAGATTAATATACCCCTAACCAAGACTAGTTGGCCTTTTATGAAGAGGCAGGGACTTGCTATCCTACTCCCTTTAACTTGTGTCCCTTGAGCTTCTTCCATTTCCCTCAGTACACTGGAACCTGGGGTGAAACCCTGACCTTTACTTCAGCCAGGCAGTGGGTGCCCTACCTCTACTCAGCTGACAAAGGGGTATGCTGCCTTCTACTTCAGCTAATGGAGGGTGCCCTGACTTCAGAGAGACGTGAGACAATGATTTTGTTGTTTTCATCCTTCAGTGTCAATTCCAGACCTCTATGCCTGCCCCGCCTTGCCTTGTTTGCAGATGATTTCTCTGAGAACCCAGTAGGGTCACTATACCTGCTGTTTATAAAGCTGGTGTGCACCTCCTCAGAGCTAAACCCTCACTCACCTGTGAAAACACACTCCTTTTGTGTGTTTTTCTGGAGCTAAACTGGCTTTGCCATGCCACTCTGCAGACATAATCATAAGATGTTGTTTCATCAATATTCTGATTCATATTCCTGCACACTACTCTTCAACCCCTCAATCCTCCTTTGCTCAACAGCTTGCTTTGTGTGATGTGTAATTGTGCCTGGGAGCCAAGGCTTTCACTCTCTTTTCTACCCTCTCTTGCTTGCTTTTGGTTTTCTCCAGGTCAGACCACAAAATGCTGGTCTGCTGGAGAAGTGAGAGTGGTTTAACTCTTTTACAGTGTTATTTTCATGACCTTATGCTCTGACAGAAGTCTAAACAGTTGAATTTATTTTCTAAGGTGCTTTGAAACTTCTAATTGAGAATGGAGATAGGATTGATGCTTAGAAGCTTGGTCATTCCAAAATAATCCTTACACAAGAAAAATCAGGAAATATGAATTCCACTTTAAAAATGTGTGATTCTTCTAAATGCCAAGGAAAAAATATATAGCTGGCACCCCAAGGGATCATGACCTAATACCATACCCAATCCTGTTTCTCTCAGCCTAATAATAGAGTTCCCTCAGAGTCCTCTCCATAGGGATCTTGGGGTGTAAATAAGTTACAAGACTAGAACTGCATGCCAATCAGTGTCCTGTTGCTATTTACTGGCCCCGTTTCAGTTCCCTGTGGCTTCCAGAGTAAGACAATGGGACACATTTCCCTTTCATTAGATGTTTAATGCTTTTAGAAAGGAGTAGGGTGAATCAATGCAAAACTACTCTAACTTTTGTTTTTCTTTTGTCCTTATTGCTACCTCTTGTCACTACCTCTCTTCTTAGCTCTCTATATATTCATTGCCACTTCAATGAGAGGTTAAAATTTCACTATGGATATGGTTCTAGGACAGAAGAAAAAGCTGTTTGTTGCTTTAAGGAAGGTACCAAAGTGAAAATGGGGAGATGAAACATGAAAATCCAAAATAGAGTCACATTGGCTGTATTGAGAGGAAAATATTCTTTAAGACTTCCTGAGATAGCACATTTAGGATGTATCTGTATCATTTAGGATGTATCTGTATCTATATTCTTATCAGTATCTATTCCAATGCTCACCCAATTGCTTATATTTCTCTGTATAAATGGTCAATTTACATAAGAAATTATGATAAGAACAATTTATTTCTCTGGGGCATTTTGAACTTTTATTGAAAAATGTAGGTATCTTTTTTCCTTTTTTTTGTTTTTTTTTAATGTACCGCATAGCTTAATGGTATGAACATGACAGGAAAGAGACTTAATTTTTACACTTAAGAGATTCATTTTCCTAGAATTTGATGCATTATAGTGGATTGAGAGTCATTTAACTGCATACTTTAGCAGCAATATGAAAATTCTAAAAATGAATTTTCTGACATAGAAAAGTACATCACAGTGAAACTGCTCTTATGAAAGATAACATTTTTCCTTCCCTAAATGAAAAATAGATGAATAATCTGTTCCAATTTGTAAAACTAAAACAAAGATTTGTTTTAAATTTGGACTACTCAGAAATAAATTTGGGTAATTGCAATATTTGTGGTTATAGAGACATTTCAGCTTTCCACTTGTATTTTAGTTTCTTCTTTTTTAATACCTCTTTTTGTTTTTCTTATATGTCAAAATGTTAAAAAAAAAAAATCCAGGAAACTAGGAAAGTAGGATAGATTCAGATGTATAATCTACACTTCCCTTTCACCCCTAGTTACTTCTTTATAGACTTTGGGGTGGTGAAAATGGGAAAAGAACTAACTTTTGCCAATAGAAATTCTGCACTAGGCTGTTCTCAGATTATCCCCATTCAGCTTCACAATTGTTTATTGGGTCTTAATATTTCTACATTTCATCTGAAGAAAGTGCAAGTCCAGACAACTGGTACGTGAAAAGCTAGGATTTAAAACTATGACTCTCAGACCTCAAAATGTGTCCTCAATACTGTACTGTTTTGTTCCCTTCTACCCCAGGTTATGACTCACCAAAAGTTAATTTACTCTTCAGAGTGAATCCCAATTTAATGAGCTCCAAGGGACATCAAAATTGTTAAACTCTAAACGTACTTCATAAAAATTGCATTTAATGTGAAATAATAATGAGGGAAATTTTTCTTTTCTTTATTAATTTTTTAATGTGGAGAAAATACTTAATATTACTAGTATTTTCCTAGGAATACAGCTAACAAGAGAAGTGAAGGACCTCTTCAAGGAGAACCATAGCCACCGCTAAAGAAAATCAGAGAGGACACAAATAAATGGGAAAACATTTCATGCTCATGGATAGGAAGAACCAACATCGTGAAAATGGCAATCCTGCCTAATGTAATTTATAGATTCAATGCTATTCCCATTAATCTACCATTGATGTTCTTCATAGAATTAGAAAAAAACTACTTTAAAATTCATGCGGAACCAAAAATAGCCCAAATAGCCAAGACAATCGTAAGTGAAAGAACAAACTGGAGGCATCACGCTACCTGACTTCAAAGTATACTTCAAGTCTACAGTAACCAAAACAGCATGATACTTGTACAAAAACACATAGACAAATGGAACAGAATAGAGATCTCAGAAATAAGACCGCACATCTACAATCATCTGATCTTTGACAAACCTGACAAAAACAAATAATGGGGAAAGGATGCCCTATTTAATAAATGGTGCTGGGAGAACTGGCTAGTCATATACAGAAAATTGAAACTGAACCCCTTCTTTATACCTTGTACAAAAATTAACTAAAGATGGATTGAAGATTTAAATGTAAAACCCCAAAATACAAAAACCCTTAAAGAAAAGCTAGGCAATACCATTCAGGACATAGGTTCAGGCAAGGTTTCATGACAAAAATGTTGAAAGCAATTGCAACAAAAGCAAAAATTGACAAATGTGATCTAATTAAACTAAAGAGCTTCGGCACAGCAGAAGTGAACAGATAACCTACAAAATGGGAGAAAATTTTTGCAGTCTTTCCATATGACAATGGTCTAATATCCAGAATCTACAAGGAACTTACATGTACAAGAAAAAAAAAAAAAAAAAACCATGAAAAAGTGAAAAAAAGACATGAACAGACACTTCTCAAAAGAAGACATTTATGTGGCTAACAAACATATAAAAAAAAGCTCAACATCACTGATCATTGGAGAAATGCAAATCAAAACTACATTGAGATACAATGTTGTACCAGTCAGAATGGTAATCATTAAAAAGTCAAGAAACAACAGATGCTGGTGAGGCTGTTGAGAAATAAGAATGCTTTTACACTGTTGGTGGGAATGTAAATTAGTTCAACCATTGTGGAAAACAGCATGATGATTCCTCAAAGACCTAGAATGAGAAATACCATTTGACCCAGCAATCCCATTATTAGGTATAGACCCAAAGGAGTATAAATCATTCTGTTATAAAGGTACATACACACGTATGTTCACTGCAGCACTATTCACAATAGCAAAGACATGGAATCAACTCAAATGCCCATCCATGATAGACTGGATGAAGAAAATGTAGTACATATATACAATGGAATACTATGCAGCCATAAAAAGGAATAAGATGACATGGGTAGAGCTTGACGCCATTATTTTCAGCAAACTAATGCAGGAAGAGAAAACCAAACACTGCATGTTCTCACTTACAAGTGGGAGCTGAACAATGAGAACACATGGACGTAGGGAGGGGAAAAACCCCTGGGGCCTGTTGGGCCAGGGTGGGCAGCAGGGGTAGGAAGAGCATCAGGATAAATAGTTAATCCATATAGGGCTTAATATTTAGGTGATAAGTTGATAGACTCAGCAAACCACTGTGGCACACATTTACTGTTAAATGTAAGTCTATATATACACACACACACATATATATACATACACGTATATAGTATTTTAAAGTAGATTAATAGAAGAAAGCATGTGGTACAGAAATAAATTGTCACTTTCCTTGTAGTGGTGCCTGACTGGGAAAACTTATTGTTAGATTACTTTGATTTCTTTAAGTTTTTTTATTCCATTAAGCTATAAAATATACATAGGAGAAAAATTAGAATATATCAATAAACCACCATCCAGGGGCAGCTAAAATTAATGTTTTCTTCTAGATTTGTATGTATATGTAATTTTTTACAAAGATAGTATATTTTACCTACTAGTTTAAAATATAAATTTTTCCTACTTAAAAATCTCTCCAATATTCTGTCACAAATAAACATCCGTATTAATTTTACAGACTAATATCATAAGAATGCTTCATAGTTTATTTAGCCTATATTGGACATTTATGTTGTTTCCAATATCTTTTTTTACATAATGTACTGTTACAAGCATCCATGTCCACGCATCTTTGCACATATCTCTGATTATTTTATAGGATAAATTGCCAAGTTTAGTTGTTTTAGATATCGCCTTGAATATTCTTATTTTCAAGTATTAAATATTATAAGAGTAATATAAGTGGGAGCAACCATTATTCAGAATTCAAGCTAGTCTGTATAATGACACTGCTCAGCTCAGAATGGAAATATCAGATCTTTAAGGATAACAGTTTGAGACACTTATGTAATGTCCCAAGTTTGAATTTTGAATTTCTGACTTGTTGAAGTATAGAGGACATTCTTACCTTACAGATGAGGTCATTACTATTCATTTACAAATCTGCCATTCCTTAATATGTAAAGTCCTTGAGAGCCAAGATCACATTCTTTTTAAATTTGCGTCTTATAACCAAGCACCTTACTTGACTCAGAGCCTCTGTTCAAAAAATGTTCACAAATAACATTTGGCCAGGCACAGTGGCTCACGCCTGTAATCCCGGTGTTTTGGGAGGCCTAGGCAGGAGGATCACGTGAGGCCAGGAGTTTGAGACCAGCGTAGGAAACATAGCAAGACCCTGTGTCTACAAAAGTAATTTAAAATAATTAGCTGGAAATGGTGGTGCATGCCTGTAATCCTAGCTACTTGGGAGGCTGAGGTGGGAGGATTGCTTAAGTCCAGGAGTTCGAAGTTGCAGTGAGCCATGATTGTGCCACTGCACTCCAGCCTGGGCAACAGAGTGAGACACTCTATTGAAGGAATGAAAGAAAGAGAGAGGGAGAGAAGGAGGGGAAGGGAAGGGAAGGGAAGGGAAGGGAAGGGAAGGGAAGGGAAGGGAAGGGAAGGGAAGGGA
>NW_022311632.1:0-2917 GCF_002776525.5 Piliocolobus tephrosceles | reverse complement strand
GAAGGGAAGGGAAGGGAAGGGAAGGGAAGGGAAGGGAAGGGAAGGGAGAAAGGGAGAAAGGAAGGGAAGGAAGGGAAGGCAGGGGAGGAAGGGAAAGGAAAGGAAGGGAAGGAAGGGAAGGGAAGGAGGGAGGGAGGGAGGGGGAAACAACGAAAAATAAGGAAGCAAATAAATAAATTTTAAATAAAGAAAATTTAGGTATTGAGTGGTTAACAGATTTGCTAAAGGTCAAATGGCTAGTTCAAGGTAGTGCTCATCACACAATGGGGCCTATCATGGGGAGGGGGGAGGGGGGAGGGATTGCATTGGGGAGTTATACCTGATATAAATGATGAATTGATGGGTGCTGACGAGTTGATGGGTGCAGCACACCAACATGGCACATGTATACATATGTAACAAACCTGCACATTATGCACATGTACCCTAGAACTTAAAGTATAATAAAAAAAAAATTTAAAGAAAAATTATTTGGGCTGTGCAACACTGTAAAATCATTAAAGAAAAAAAAAATCTGAAAAAAAAAAAAAAAGTAGTGCTCAAACTTGAACCCATACTCTTGATTCCATGCTTCTCAATTTTACCAGTGCCTCAGCCTGGATTCCCACAGGAAGCAAAGGCTGACACAAAAGTGTATGGGCTACTACTTATGAGGGAGTGCCATCCCCGGAAAGCAGGAGAAAGGAAAGAGGGAAGGAGGCAAGAAAGGAGGGAGCACAATTAGGAGGCCGTGTAACCAAGAACATCACTTTTTGGTATCTAGGGCTACTGATTGCTTGATGTCATGGGACCATTTTTTTCTGGGAGGGTTTATGAGTAACAGCAATTAAAGATACTCCATTATTTCATGTGTCTGTTGGCTGTATGAATGCCTTCTTTTGAGAAATGTCTGTTCATATCCTTTGCCCACTTTTTGATGGAGTTGTTTGATTTTTTCTTGTAAATTTGTTTGAGTTCTTTGTAGGTTCTGGATATTAGCCCTTTGTCAGATGAGTAGATTGCAAAAATTTTCTCCCATTCTGTAGCCTGCCTGTTCACTCTGATGGTAGTTTCTTTTGCTGTGCAGAAGCTCTTTAGTTTAATTAGATCCCATTTGCCAATTTTGGCTTTTGTTACCATTGCTTTTGGTGTTTTAGACATGAAGTCCTTGCCCATGCCTATGTCCTGAATGGTATTACCTAGGTTTTCTTCTAGGGTTTTTATGGTATTAGGTCTAACATTTAAGTCTCTAATTCATCTTGAATTAATCTTCGTATAAGGAGTAAGGAAAGGATGGCTATCAGAGAAATGCAAATCAAAACAACAATGAGATACCATCTCACACTAGTCAGAATGGCAATCATTAAAAAGTCAGGAAACAACAGGTGTTGGAGAGGATGTGGAGAAATAGGAACACTTTTACACTGTTGGTGGGATTGTAAACAGTTCAACCATTATGGAAAACAGTATGGCGATTCCTCAGGGACCTAGAACTAGAAATACCATATGACCTGGCCATCCCATTACTGGGTATTTACCCAAAGGATTATAAATCATGCTGCTATAAAGACACATGCACATGTATGTTTATTGCGGCACTATTCACAATAGCAAAGACTTGGAATCAACCCAAATGTCCATCAGTGACAGACTGGATTAAGAAAATGTGGCACATATACACCATGGAATACTATGCAGCCATAAAAAAGGATGAGTTTGTGTCCTTTGTAGGGACATGGATGCAGCTGGAAACCATCATTCTCAGCAAACTATCACAAGAACAGAAAACCAAACACCGCATGTTCTCACTCATAGGTGGGAATTGAACAATGAGATCACCTGGACTAGGGAAGGGGAACATCACACACCGGGGCCTATTATGGGGAGGGGGAGGGGGGAGGGATTGCATTGGGAGTTATACCTGATATAAATTACGAGTTGATGTGTGCTGACGAGTTGATGGGTGCAGCACACCAACATGGCACAAGTATTCATATGTAATAAACCTGCACGTTGTGCACATGTACCCTAGAACGTAAAGTATAATTAAAAAAATAAAAAAGATACTCCATTAGCAGGAGAAAGAGAGATGTTTATCTGCCAGTTGCAATCTCCCATGAAGCATCAATCCATAGGTTGTACATATGTAGGCTTTGAATGAATTCCTCTGGAATGAGAGATGGGAGACAAGACAAATTGTTGGCTTCTGCCTACTAATGTCAGCTGCTATGGGAGTTGGGATAATACAGGTAGCTAAGGGGTAAAGAAACAGAAGTGGTTGAGCAGATCTGATTAGTGCCTGCAAGGTGTCTGATACAACTAACTTACATATATTCATTATCTTGGTTAATAAATGTTAAACATATCTTTGTACATGGTGATAAGTTAGTGGTGAGTATATACTCAGAAACTAGATACAGTCTTTGTTCTCCAGGAACTTACGACTTTAGCTTAACTTGGGCTGGTCAACCATATCTCTTTTTTGTTCTCTGGTGCATTCCCAGATCTTTCTTTACCATACTCTTTTTTTTTTTTTTTTTTTTTTTTTTTTCCAGAAAACTTTACTCTTGTAGGTTTGGCCAATGAAGACACTGGAGGACATTTTAGAATGGGAGTTACAGTGGTGACATATCTAGCAGCAGCGGAATTTCCTCTGGGGTTCTGCCTTCCTCATGGCAACCTGTGGCTCTGGCTCCATGGTTGGGTCTGCCTCCTGGGATCCTCTTATTCCCAATGCTGCTCCAGCCCTAGGAGTAGTAGTGGCTTCCTGCTGTTGTTAATCTATGCATTTCCTCACTGTCCCCTAAGTTTTTAAAGTTCTTTCATCACCTAGTAACCAATTAGTGAAACCAATTCCTTCTGCTTATGACAGCTAGAGTGGTTTCTGTTTTATTAAGTGGACCTCAACAAAAACAGGTCTTCCAAAAAAAAAAAAAAA
>NW_022311631.1:0-1211 GCF_002776525.5 Piliocolobus tephrosceles | reverse complement strand
AAATGTGTAACTAACATATACCACATATTTGCAAGTTTAGCGTTAAATTTTTTTCCTTATTTTCAAATCTAACATGAGCTGTTTTCCTGTAACGATCAGTAAAGACAGTGCTGGGGCAATTGACTAGTGTCTGGGGCAAGGATTTGGCTCCCTGGAAAATACAGTGTCTCCAGCCTTGCTAAACTCAGTCTTAGGGCTCTTTCGTAGATTCTATCGGATTTTCTGAGTGGAAAGGAAGAAGTACAACTGCTTTTATTCTCAGAAAACATGGAAGCCACACACACCATTCTGGGCACCCTGGCCGATGCTCCCTAGGTGAACATGAGCTGCTCTGTCCTCGTGGATGGGGACAGCTGCTAGTCCCTGTCCTGCTTGCACACTGGAGTTACTGTTCATCCTCTCCTGCTGGGGTGATGGCCTTCCCTGGCCTTGGGTAGCTTCCTCATGTGCCTGTGCTCACCAGTAGTCGCAGTCTGCTCAATACTGGAGCAGGAGCCTCTGTGGATATCCAGGGTTCTTTCCCTGTGCAGCTCTCTTCTCTCTGGTTCTCCGCCCTGCAAACACCAGCTGCTGGGATTCCCTGAATCAGAGTTTCAACTCCTAAAGTCCAAGTGTCTGCCAGGCTCCACCAGGAAACTCCACACACGACACTGGGCCAGCCGCATGGCTTACCTTGTTTCCCCGTTCACACACCTCACTGGCCCACAGCCAGTTTCTTTACACTCTGCATTCCATATATTTTGTCTGGTTTGGGGGGTTCTTTCATGTGGCAGGACATATTCAGTCCCTATTACTCCATATGGAGGAACAGTTTCCCTTTGTAGAATCGGGAGCTCTGCCAGTGGTGACACTGGCACTGGTCTTCAGCTTATGAAGATGACACGTTCCTCTCCCTCTCTTTTGCTCTTATTCCTTTCTTCCTTTCTTAATATTTTTTAGACATTAATTATTGATGAATAGTTGGCAATATAGATCTTTCACTTTTTCTTTTTTTTGAGCCGGAGTTTCACTCTTGTTGCCCAGGCTGGAGTGCAACGGTGCGATCTCGGCTCACCGCAACCTCTGCTTCCCGGGTTCAAGCAATTCCCCTGCCTCAGCCTCCCAAGTAGCTGGGATTACAGGCATGTACCACCATGCTCAGCTAATTTTGTATTTTTAGTAGAGACGGGGTTTCTCCATGTTGGTCAGGCTGGTCTCCAACTCCTGACCTC
>NW_022311630.1:13544-25757 GCF_002776525.5 Piliocolobus tephrosceles | reverse complement strand
CTCGCTCTGTCACCCAGGCTGGAGTGCAATGGTGCAATCTCGGCTCACTGCAACCTCCACCTCCTAGGTTCAAGCGATTCTCCTGCCTCAACTTCCCAAGTAGCTGGGATTACAGGTGCCTATCATCATGTCCTGGTAATTTTTGTGTTTTTAGTAGAGATGGCATTTCATGATGCTGGCCAGGCTGGTCTTGAATTCCTGACTTACAGCGATCCGCCCCCCTCAGCCTCCCAAAGTGCTGGGATTACAGGTATGAACCACTGCACCCAGCCAGTAACAGATTCTTTATGTGCAAATGAAAACAAATCACACATACTGCGTTGCATCTTGCTTTGTTTTACATAGTAATACTTTTATATCAGCACATATAGAGCTGCCTTGTTCTTTTTAACAGCTGTATAATTTCCATTGTGTTAGGTATATTTAACTAACTCTTTACTGTCTTGATGCACCATATTAAGACTAACCAATCTTTTGTGGACTCAAATATTGTACACCAATTTATACAGCAGCCTTATTCACAAGAGCCAAAAGGTAGAAACGACCGAAGTGTCCATCAACAGATGAATGGATAAACAGAATATATATATACATGCAATGTGATAAATATACATGCACAGTTATTATTTAACCTTAAAAAAGGATGAGACTGGGCACAGTGGCTTACACCTATAATCCCAGTACTTTGGGAGGCTGAGGCAGGCGGATCACCTGAGGTCAGGAGTTTGAGATCAGCCTGGCCAACATGGTGAAACCCCATCTCTACCAAAAATGTAATAATTAGCTGGGCATGGTGGCACATGCCTGTAATCCCGGCTACTGGGGAGGCTGAGGCAAGAGAATCGCTTGAACCTGGGAGGTGGAGGTTGCAGTGAGCCGAGATCGCCCCACTGCACTCCAGCCAAAAAAAAAAAAAAAAAAGGAATGGGGCCCGGCACGGTGGCTGACACCTGTAATCCCATCTCTTTGGGAGGCCAAGGCGGGTGGATCACCTGAGGTCAGGAGTTCGAGACAAGCCTGGACAACACGGTGAAACCCTGTCTCTACTAAAAATACAAAAATTAGCTGGGCCTGGTGGCAGGCACTTGTAATCCCAGGTACTCAGGAGACTGAGGCAGGAGAATCGCTTGACCCCGGAGGTGGAGGTTGCAGTGAGCCGAGATAGTGCCACTGCACTCCAGCCTGGCGACAGAGAGAGACTCTGTCTCAAAAAAAAAAAAAAAAAAGAAAAGGAATAAAATTCTGATACCTGCTGCAACATGGATGTAGATAGGCAAATTCATAGAGACAGAAAGTAGAATGGTGGTTACCAGGGGCTGGGGGAGGGAGGAATGGGGAGTTATGGGTAAAGCTAGTGGGTAAAGCATTTCTGTGTGGGATGATAAACTCTGGAAATGGATGTGGTGATGGTTGCGAATAGAGCAAATGTACTTTATGCCAATGAATTGTACACTTAAAAATCATGAAAATGGTTTATTTTTGGTTATGTGTATTTTACCAAAAAAATTATAAATGTAAGAAAAGGTAGAACATCTGATAAACTCAATATAAGAATAAGTTTGAAAAGTTAAAAAATAAAATAAAATAAAAAGCACATACCCTGGTGGGCAAGACAGATACTGGACATTTATAAACCCCAGTGGGCTGGGGAAGGGCTGGAATAGAGTTGTGAGTAGGGCAGGGGGAGCGCTGGCGCCCCAGGAGGGCTCCTTAAAGGAGGGAGGCCTTAACTGAGAAGCAGCAGTTGGGCAGGCAGAGGGCAGGGGTTGGGGGAGTGGCAGGCGAATATCCCAGGAGATCCAGGGAACAGGGAGTTGTTCCCAGCTCCTGCAGCGGGAGGCAGTAAAAGGAGGTGAAGGGGCCAGGTATGGTGGCTCACACTTGTAATCCCAGCACTTTGGGAGGCCAAGATGAGTGGATCACCTGAGGTTAGGAGTGTTTTTTTTTTTTTTTTATTATTTTTTGAGACGGAGTCTCGCTCTGTTGCCCGGGCTGGAGTGCAGTGGCCGGATCTCAGCTCACTGTAAGCTCTGCCTTTCGGGTTCACGCCATTCTCCTGCCTCAGCCTCTGGAGTAGCTGGGACTACTGGCGCCCGCCACCTCGCCCGGCTAGTTTTTTGTATTTTTAGTAGAGACGGGGTTTCACTGTGTTAGCCAGGATGGTCTCGATCTCCTGACCTCGTGATCCACCCGTCTTGGCCTCCCAAAGTGCTGGGATTACAGGCTTGAGCCACCGCGCCCGGCCGAGGTTAGGAGTTTGAGACCAGCCTGGTCAACGTGGCAAAACCCCATCTCTACTAAAAATACAAAAATTAGCCAGGCATGGTGGTGCACACCTGCAGTCCCAGCTACTCAGGAGGCTGGGGCATGACAATTGCTTGAACCCAGGAGGCAGAGGTTGCAGTAAACCAAGATCACACCACTGCATTCCAGCCTGGGAAACAGAGCAAGACTCCACCTCAAAAAATAATAATAAATAAATTAATTAAATTTAAAAAAAAAAAAAAAGGTGGTGAAGGACAGGCAGGGCCAGGTGCCAGGTAGGGGCTGCAGAGCCAGGGTGGGAAGTGGGGAATGAATCCTGAGGTCTGGGAGCCAGGAACGGGCCTGAGGCAGGAAGGAGATGGCCAGACCAGGTCCTAAGTCATCATGTGCAGAGCAGATGGGGGGCGACTCTGCAGGCAGGGAGTCAGTCCAGCTGGGGCTGTCTCACGGTCCAGGAGAGGAGATTGTAGGCTTGGACCAAGGTAGAGGCCAGGATGGAGAGGTGCAGAAAGGGCATATTGGTGGAACTAGAAAGGCCTGGTGGTCAGGAAGCGGGAGAGGCAGATGACAATGGTGGCAGCGTCTTAACTGCAGGGAATGCAGAGGTCGGGGGAGCAGATTTGGATGTGGTCCGAGGTGGAGCCTGTGGGGTGTGACAGCTTGGGGGAGGCTGGAGATCTACGTCACTGCCCAGGTGGAGGCTACAGGCTGCCAGTGGGCCTCCCACGAGAAGTGAGGCGACTCAGCCCTTCTGAATTATCCAGCCACTGCCTCTCAGCCGTGACTGCCACTGGGCAGGTGCTGGGGAGTTGAGCTGCTCTTGCTGGCTGCCAGGGATGCAGAAGACGGGGGGCCCCGAGCCTCCATGGAGAGTCACCTGTGGCCTCCCGCAGGGCCTCTGAGCTAGGCTGAGATGCACCATGCCCTCCTCAACACCCTCCCCTCATGCCCACTTCCAAAGCTCTGAGGGCAGGTTGTGCCCTCACTCTGGTCCAGGGCTCAGCTCCCACCCTCCGTCTGCCCATCTGAGTCCCAGTCCTGCCACCACTGTCCCAAGGGTCAGATGTGATGCTAGGCAACTCCAGGGACTCGACAGGGTGGGGCACTGGGGGCAAGGCTGCCAGGAGCAGCAGGTCACACCTGGGGACCTGGCATCAGGCAGTCCATCAAAACTCAAGGCCCTTGTGAAAACTTCAGCCGGAGAAGACCATTCCAGTCCCCCTGCCCCTCAGACACTGGCTCTGCCTCCTGGCCACCACCCGTCACTGTCCTCGTACAAACTCCACGCCCACAGAGGGAGGCAGCCCTGTTCAGAGTCATCTTGGGCCACACTCAGGTCACAGGTGGGTAAGCAGGAAGTGGCTTGTGCTGTCCCCCTTCCCGGGGATCGTGGCCTCTCTGAGGTCACACAGCAGGCCACCCCCGCAGCCTGGGCTGCTCCCACCCTCCCATGAAGGCTTGGTCTTCCCCACTTTCTCAGTGCCCTC
Organism: Piliocolobus tephrosceles; assembly: GCF_002776525.5. Classification (NCBI taxonomy): domain Eukaryota; kingdom Metazoa; phylum Chordata; class Mammalia; order Primates; family Cercopithecidae; genus Piliocolobus; species Piliocolobus tephrosceles. The sequence continues at coordinate 22,005 of NW_022311630.1, read as the reverse complement.
GGCTGCCACACACCCCCACTTCCTCCAACTGAGAGGCTGCCCTTCCTACACAGGCCTGCCCATCCCCTGGCTGGTGGCCTAATTCCTGGAGGCACTTTCTCTGCAAGTGTCATATGAGTTCATGTAACCATGCCTTATCTCTCCGGGGAGAATTACAGGCTCTTAGGAAAAACATCTGGGGCCAGCCAGGACCTTCCCACCCAAGGGCAGCTGCCGGAGACAGGATACAGGCCCAGGACAGAGCCTGGGTCCCTCGGGGGACACCCCAGAGCTGCTGGGAGTGAAAGCCTGTCAGATGGGTGCAGGGGGAGAGGCAGGGCTGAAGGCCCTTCCCAGGAAAGGAAGAATAACTGCCTCCAGTCCCAGGCCAGACAAATGTCCCAGGGCTCCCCGCATCCCGCAGGCCTGCCCCCTGAGCTGAGGCCCCCGCAACTTGCCAATTCTCTCTACATCCAGCCATCCTCCATGCCTGCTTCATCCTGAATGCCCCCACCCCCAGGAGCCTCTGCCACTGGGCCGTGTTGCTGTCACCATACATGGTCTAGCCTGCTATGGTCTGACCAGGTCCCCTCCAACAGGATGACCCCCTGCATTAGGGCAAGAACAGCAGAGCCCCAGAACATCAGTGCCAGTGATGGCCTCAGAACAGACCTGACCGCCCCCAGTGAGGAAACTGAGGCCCAGCCAAGGATGGCCTCACATCTGCGCAAGGTGTTCTCAGAGGCCTCCCTGCGTCTTTCCTAACGCTTCCCATCCAGAAACCTCTCTATGAAGTGACGGTGGGAACAGCTAATGCTCAGGACGTTGAGGAGACATCACTGGTTTCTCTTCATTTCGATGCAGAGCTGAGAACAAGGATGCAGAGCTGAGAACAAGGAAAAGTAGAGGTGTTCAATGGCCCCAGCAACACAGGGTGGAGCCTGGGGGGCAGTGGGCACCCAGGCTCAGATTACCACCCCACTCTGGAAACAGGGCGCGGGGCCAGCAGGATCGGTGGCCATTACTAATGCATATGCTGGCTGGGGCCGAGTGGCCATCTCAGCCTCCCCAGCTGGGCCGCCGGGAGGGGCCTGGAGGCCTTAGGGCCTGGGGTCAGCCCAGGACCCCCTTTATGCCAGCCCTGGCTCTGGGGCAATGCCAAGAATGACCTGGGGGGGGAGGACAGTCAGTCCCTGAAGCCTGACGGCTCAGAGTCACAGGAGGGAGGGGCCAGGCCAAATCCTGGTCTGGTGCTCTCATGTGATGTGATCCGCTGCCCCCAGATCCTCCCAAGACACATCTGTGCCCAGCTGCCTCCCCTGGCACTGATGCCACCTCTGATTTGAATTTCATCTTTGCAAGGGAAATGGCCTGTGTTCCTGGCAGGGGCTCCGCCTGGCATGTCTCCTTGCTCTTCCCAGGCTGCTCTACGCAGACCCTAGATGAGTAGCTTGCTTTTCCCTAGAGGCAGGATGGAGAAATCCCCGGATCCTTGGGCTGGGCCTCAGTTCCCCACCAGGATTCCTGATGCCTTCAGTTTGATTGATAGGTCTGTCTATGCCCTGCCTTGCTGTGGAAAGGACTTCAGGCATTTTGTACCTTGCAACCCACTCAGTCTCGTGAGGTGCAGAGGCCGATCTCTGGCCTGTTTTCCATGTGAGGTCACATGCTTCGGCACAGAGAGCTTAAGCGACTTGCTCAAAGCCAAACAGAACTCACCCAAGGTCACAGGCCGATCTCCTTATCGCCAGCCCAGGGTTCTTTCCACCAGACTTGTATACCTTCCCATGAATTATTTGCACCTGGCTGGCAGGGCAGTCATCGACCACACCCCTCTTCTCAGTTTTCTGGAACACCGACACCAGCCTCTCTGCACTCCTTCTAGCTGCTCTCTAACCTCTCCTGTGAGCTGGAGGACCTGAGTGTTTAAAATTCTTAGCCAAATCCTTACCCTCCGGAAAGAAGACAGCCCAATAATGTCTCTGTCCTCCTCCAGGGAGGTCTCATCCCTCGAAAGCTGCCTGTGTCATTGTCATTGGAGTCTCATTCTAAAGTCATTCATTCAGGTCCGGCCTAAATGCAAATATGAGACATTCACACACCCACCCACACACACACACACACACACATTCACATTGCAAGAGCAGCTACAATAAAACATCTTTAATTCATAATTTGACATTTGTGATAACAAAAGCAGGAGAAAATGTACCTTTGCACCCACAATGCAAAAAAAAAAAAAAAAGCTGGGTGCAGTGGCTCACACCTGAAATCCCAGCACTTTGCAAGCCCGAGGCAGGCAGATCCTCACCTGAAGTCAGGAGTTCAAGACCAGCCTGGCCAAGAGGGTGAAACCCCGTCTCTACTAAAAATACAAAAAATTATGTGGGCAAGGTGGCAGAGGCCTGTAATCCCAGCTACTCGGGAGGCTGAGGCATGATAATTGCTTGAAACGGGAGGTGGAGGTTGCAGCAAACCAAGATTGCACCACTGCCCTTCAGCCTGGGCCACAGAACGATACTCCATCTAAAAAAAAAAAGTGTTGAGTAAATAAATAGCATGACTGAGAAGAGACGTATTTAATATCCTACAAGAATCATATCCACTGGGTTCAAGGCTGCATTCCAGAGTTGTGGCACGGAGACCCAGGGACAGGAATCTGTCTCCTCAGCTGAATCCTGGCCTCTGAGACTCTGTGTGTGGAACAGACCTGAGCACGACGTGGGCTCCTGCAGAGCGCTTATGAGCTTCCTCTGTGTGTGCTAACAGAGTCACACTTCCTAAATCGCAGCCTCAGACTGCCTCATGTGTCACCTTCCAAGATCAAGAGCCCTAATTAGGCAGCAGGACTCCAAACCTCCTCAAAGGCTGTGGGCCTCCCTGAAGTGCAGTTTGTGGTTGAATGTCTGGCTCAAGCATCAGTTCTTGGTGCCCCCACAGGATGGTGGGGGAATTTCTCTGAAATCGAGGCATGTTCTGAAAGAGACACCCGGGAGGCTTGCACAGAACAAGCCTGCAGGTACCGAACCTCTCTAAAATGCCAGAATTCACTGTTTCCAGGTGCTTTAGAAATAGACCTGACAACCCGAATGTCCACCAAAAGGGAGTAGTCACAGGGATACTCCTTGAGAAGTGCATGCTTAGGTGATTTTGTCATCGTGTGAACATCATAGGGTATCCTTACACAAACCTAGATGGTGGAGCCTACTACACACCTAGGCTGCTACAAGCCTGCACAGCACTGCACTGAATACCGTAGACAAGTATAACATCATGGTAAGTAGTTGTGTATCTAAACATAGAAAAAGTACAATAAAATATGGTGTTATTAATACAATCTTATGGGACCACCATCACATACGCAGTCCATCATTGACTAAAACATTATTTTGCAGTACATGAATGTATTTACATAATGCAATACTACGCCAGCTGGTTTTAGGAAATGGAATGAGGAAGCCAGGTGCGGTGGCTCATGCCTGTGATCCTGGCACTTTGGGATGCCAAGGCGGGCAGATCACCTGAGGTCAGGAGTTCAAGACCAGCCTGGCCAACATGGTGAAACCCCATCTTTACTAAAAATACAAAAAAATTAGCTGGGTGTGGTAGCATGTGCCTGTAATCCCAGCTACTCAGGAGGCTGAGGTAGGAGAATCAGTTGAACTGGGGAGGCAGAGGTTGCAGTGAGCCAATATCATGCCACTGTACTTCAGGCTGGGTGACAGAGCAAGACTTTGTCTCAAAAAAAAAAAAAAAAAAAAGAATCCAGACATTACATTAATGGCTCACTCCTGTAATCCCAGCACTTTGGAAAGCTGAGGCAGGCAGATCACCTGAGGTCAGGAGTTCAAGACCAACCTGGTCACTATGGTGAAACCCCATCTCTACTAAAAATACAAAAATTAGCTGGGCATGGTGGAGCACAACTGTAATTCCAGCTTCTCAGGAGGCTGAAGCAGGAGAACCGTTTGAGTCTGGGAGGTGGAGGTTGCAGTGAGCCGAGATCGTGCCACTGCACTCCAGCCTATGTGACAGAGCAAAACTTCATCTCAAAAACAAACAAACAAAAAGAATCCAGACATTAAAGAGACCTGCGAAAGTATAAGACAATGTCACTCTTCTTGTTAAATAAAAATCTTTGTTTTTTAAAATAGTTATTTTCATAAAGTGTTATTTTTGTTAACATGTAATGGTTTTACTATTGTTATTTTTCTTTTCTTTTCTTTTTTTTAAGACACACAGTCTCTCTCTGTTGTGCATGCTAGAATACAGTGGTGCAACCTTGGCGCACTGCAACCTTGAAGCCCTGGATTCAGGCTATCCTCCTAAGTCAGCCTCCCATGTAGCTGGGATTACAGGCACACACCACCACACTCCGCTATTTTTTTTAACTTTTTTTTTGTTTGTTTTTGAGAAAGGATCTCGCTCGTCACCCAGGCTGTAGTGAAGTGTGATCTTGGCTCACTGCAACCTTCGCCTCCCAGATTCAAGGGATCCTCCCACCTCAGCCTCCCAAGTAGCTGGGACTACAGGCATGTACCACCATGCCCAACTAATTTTTGTATTTGTTTGGTAAAGACAGGGTTTCACCACATTAACCAGGCTGGTCTCAAACTCCTGACCTCAAGTGACCCACCTGCCTCAGTCTCCCAAAGTGCTGGGATTACAGACGTGAGCCGCCGTGCCTGGCCAAAAGGGGCACGTTCTGAAACCAGGGCATCTTCTGAAAGAGACACCCAGTAGGCTTGCACAGAACAAGGCTGCAGATACAGAACCTCTCTAAAATGCCAGAATTGACTGTTTCCAGGTGCTTCAGAAATAGACCTGACAACCCGAATGTCATTAACATGATGTTCAAGTAATGACGAGAAATGCGTCGTTAGGTGATTTCATCGTTGTGTGAACATCACAGGGAGTCCTTACGCAAACCTAGATGGTGGAGCCTACTCTAATTCATGATGAGGTCTGGCTGTTTTGTCCAGGCTGGTCTCGAACACCTGGGCTCAATCCTCCTGAGGTAGGAGGCAGGACTCCACTCAGGAGGTGCAACTTGATTTCAGAGGCCAGGCTGGGACACCACACCGAATTGACTTGATGACTCTAGCTATAATAGAAATGGGGCGAAAGCACCTCCTCATATGACACACCCACAGATGCCATGGCAGTTTACTGTTCCCATGGTAACAGCCGGAAGTTACCACCCCTTTCATGGCAAGATCCCCAAGTTACAACCCCTTCCCATGGCAATGACCTGATGACTTGGAAGTTACCACCCCTTTTCTGGAAATGTCTGCATAATCTGCCCCTTAATTTGCATATACTTAAAGGGAACATCCATAGGAGTGCTGCCTCTGACCATAAGTCACCTCAGTAGCATAAACTCAAGTGGTATGGAAAGGGCTTTTTATCACTAACAAAAGAGGCTTCCATCACTCAGAAAATTCCAAGGGTTTGGGAACTCTGTGCCAGGACCCAGGGACAAAGACCAGATATTTTCCATATTATACCACACTGCCCACGGGGTGACTGGGAATAGAGAACTGAAATGTGGATGGACACCATCCTGGAGGGACAGACTTGCCATCAACAGTTTATGGCGGTTGTGGATGTTGGGGGTGTGGGTGACATCCCAGAACACCAGCTACATTCGTTTCCCGAGGCTGCTATGACATGTGACCACACGGAGGGGCTTCAAACAACAGAAATTCGTTCTCACAGTTCTGGAGGCCAGAAGTTCAAAATCGAGGCATGGGCAGGGCCTCCCCCACCCACTGAGAGCATCTGTTCCAGGGGTCTCTCCTGGCTGGTAGGAGCTGTGGCACTCCCTGGCGCTCCTGGTAGACGCATCACTCCAGGCTCTACCTGCACCGTCACTTGCCTCCTGCTCTACTGAGTCCACCTCCCCACATATCTCTTCTAAGGACACTTGTCATTGCACTTAGGGGCCACCTGATAATCCAAGGTTACCTTCTCATCTGAAAATCCTTAATTTAATTACATCTGCAAAAGGCCCTTTTTCCAAATAAGGTCCCATTCACAGATTCTGGGGATCCAGATGTGGATGTGTCTTTTGGGGGACACCATTCACTCCACTACACCAACGTTGAAGAAGAAGAACCCAGGCAAAGACCCTGGCTTCCCAGTAGGGAAAGACTCTGCAGGGACAGGGACACTGTGGCCTGGTGTGATGAAGGCCAGGGTGTGGGAGACCGGGCTGGGAGGCACTGGGGTAATGATCTGCCTCTCTGAGGTCCCTCGACCTGGGGAAATGGGAGTCTGGGTGCTGAAAGCAGAGAAGCCCCTTGATGGAGGAACATCTGAGTGGGTTCTCCTACTCAGGTCACTGGAGGGCGTGCAGATGAGCACATGCCTGGGGCAGGAAGGCCCCTTTGTCCAGTTCTGATTCCCCAGGCCTGACACTGCTTTCCCAGCGAACTGTCAGGAAGAGAGTGCACACCCCGCCTCATGCTGCAGCTGCCAGTCATCAGGAAGTCCTGCTTAGCATCTCTGCTCATGCCCTCATGCTGCAGCCCTGGTAGATGGCCCTGTGTTGGGCTGGGAGACATAGGCAGAAGGTCTTTTGTTTTATTTTTATTTTGGGGACAGGGTCTTGCTCTGTCACCCAGGCTGTAGTGCAGTGGTGCAATCTCAGCTCACTGCAGCCTCGACCTTGGCTCAAGCGATCCTCCCACCTCAGTCTCCCGAGTAGCTGGGACCACAGATGTATGTCACCATGCCCGGCTAATTTTTTATTTTTTGTAGAGATGGGGGTCCTCCCTGTGTTGCCCAGGCTGGCCTTGAATTCCTGGGTTCGAATGATCCTCCTGCCTCAACCTCCCAAAGTGCTGGGATTATAGGTGTGAGCCACTGCACTTGGGCAGCAGAGGGTCTTTTGGAAAAAAACGCACCTCAGGATGGGAGGCTGCTGCCCAGCTCCCTGGTGACAACTACATGTCTTCGGCTTTGGGGGACAGGTGGGTGGGGAGGGACCCAGCTGCTGCCTGGAAGAGACGGGCCAGTCGGTCTTGGAGCTTCATTCCCAGCCTCTGTGAACTTCAAAAGCAATTTCCTTTATTGCTGGCGCCATGGGCTGCAACTCTGGATAAGCGAATCAATGGCAGGAGCAGGTGGGCACAGTTAATACCTGTGTTCAGCTTTGTGTTTTCTCAGCGGTAAACAAAGATAACCTGAACTCTAAACAGTCAGTTCCAGGCAGCCCGCAGAGCTCGCCACCCACACTCCCTTCTCCCTCATTAGACGATGGGCTCATTTGAGCAAAAGGCCTCAGAGCCTTTCCTGGACGCCAGGACTAGGTCTGGGTGGGAGTGCAGGGTTCCAGGATGAGGATCCTGCCACCCCGGCTGGTGGGACAAGCAGCTCTGCCTGCGGAACCTTCCTGCTACCCTCCCAGCCCCCTACCTGCTTCAGCATCTCAGTGCCCCACAAGCAGGGAGTCCTGTGCCACTGCAATTGTTGCAACTGTCTTGTAACTCCTGGGGTCTCCAGGCCTGGCTGACAGAAGGGCACAGGGACACCTGGGCACCCCTACCACTTGCCCCCCATCCACTGGGCAGGGGCTGCTTCTGCATCCTGCTGAACCCAGGGCTGGAAGCTGGGGGCAGCTGTCGGCTGGGTGGGCACCTGGGCCTGTGTTCAGTCTCCTGAGGCTTGCTAGAGGTGGGGTCCCTCCCCTCCCAGCCTCCTCCCCACCCATGTCTCTGAGGGCAGGACATCATCGTAACTCGGCAGGCCCTCCCTGGCTGACAGTGCACAGCCCCTCAGAAGGCGCCCCTGCAACATCCCAGATGTCAACCCCAGGCTGACCACGGGGACCCTGCAGCAGTTCCCATGGGTGTAAGCCCCCTAATTACCAGGCTTTTGAACTCTTAACCCAAATGTGCTGAATGCTTTCCATACCTGGGCCTGCAAGGCAGGCACGTTAGCCTCATCTACTGCAGGTAAGGAAATAGACTCAGACACTGGTGGGGCGAGCCCAGGGCACTGAGGCGTCCCCTGAATTTTCCACCCATTGCTTTGACCCCATGCAGCCCCTTGAGGTGGGTACGCTTGTTATGCCCTGTGCGTAGGTCAGGAAATGCGGTGCCTTGCACAAGGTCAGCCAGCCAGGGCATGGCAGCCACCATGGTGCCACGCTGCATGGACCCGAAGGAGGTTGATTTGAACCCCACGTCTCCAGCTAGGGATGCCTGGACATTGGGCTTTTGATGCTTCTCTCAGCCCTGACCCCACAGTCAGCAAAACAGTCCATTCCGGAAGCCGCCTCTAGGAAGCCGCACACACTCTCTCCCGTGCTCACTCCCAGCATCCTCTCTGGGATTCCCAGCTCCTCCTCCCCTCCTGCCCTCGGCTCCTGTCCATTCTCACTGCCTGTCACTGCCGTCCCCCACCGCCTACGGGATCACGTGGAAAGTTCTTACCCTCCAAGATCCACCTTTTTTTTTTTTTTTTTTTTTTTTTTTTT
>NW_022311630.1:8091-13444 GCF_002776525.5 Piliocolobus tephrosceles | reverse complement strand
CCGCCTCCCGGGTTCCCGCCATTCTCCTGCCTCAGCCTCCCGAGATCCACCCTAATGTGACTTCCCGGGCCTCCTGCCCAGAGAAGGAAGGGGCTCACCAACCCGGGCCGCTCCTCTCCCACTTCAAGCCCAGGGCCCATCCCGCAGGAGGGAGGGGTCTCCCCCATCCTCAGTGGGGGGTCTGTCCCAGGTACTGCAGGAGGGAAGAAGCACTTCTGGCTGAGGGTCAGGGAAGTTTTCAGTAAGAAGCAGCTTTTCAGATGGGCCTGAAGGTGGGCTGGGGGGGGGGGGGGGGGGTCCGGGCAAAGCTGAGGTAAGGAAGGCTGGCTCTCTTCTGCCACCCAGCCCAGTTGGCCCCAGGTCCCTAGATATCAATATTGAATCGTCCATGTTTCGGTGGGTGTGGGACCCCTGCAGCCTGAGGTGGGGGGATGGCCAACCTCGAACCCGAGGACAGACAAGCAGGGCAGATCCCACCTCTCCTCCCCATGAAGAATCTTCTAGGCTCCCTAGGCAGCAGGCCCAGACCAGCCTACCCCGTCAGCCCTCCTCGAGTCTCCGCCTGCAGCCATGGCCCAGCGCCTGCTGGAATTATGACCCAGTGTGTTGTGTGTGTGTGTGTGTGTGCGCGCACACACGCACACGTGGCTTCTGTAATATGAACCAATAAATGTTTTCGATTCGCACACCTTTGACCCGAAGACACCACTCATCAGAATGTATCCTAAAGAAATTCTCTCTTTTGCAACAGCCAGAAATTGGAAACTGCTCAGCTGTCCTTAGGACGGGCTTTGAATCAATCAGCCAAAGCCAGAAGATGAAACACTGTGCAGCTGGTCATTGTCATAGAATAGAATTTTCCCAAATGGGAAAAGGTTACGCAGTGAGAAAAGGAAGACACAAAAACAGTGTATACAAAGTGGTCTCATTTTTATTCAAACGTAGTGCACGTTGGAAAAAAGTTGCAGGAACCTGCAGCCAACGGCAGCCAGTGCTTTTCTGGGGCTTGTGTTGTCTGCCATGGGCTTCTCGGCGATAGGCAGGACTTCTGTGATGGAGGCCAAACATACGTTTCCAAAGGAAATTAGAGAAAAAAGAAAAAGTCCCAAAGCATCCAACAAATTCTGCTGGGCCACACACCCGAGGCACACAGGCATGCATGGCCTGGCACCACCCCCCACACCCCCCCCCCCCCCCCCAGCTTGTTCCCGAGCTTCTCTCACTCAGGTAATGTGATCCCCCCGGGGAGGGTCTCCTTCCCCAGACTCCTCTCCGTAAGGCCAGCCTGTTTCCTGGGCTCAGACCCAGAAAGGGAAAGGCCTCCTCAGGCCTCGTCTGAGAGCAAAATTGTCTCTGCTTCCCACACATGGTACTTCCAGGAGTTGCAGTGGGTCTGCAGGACCCTCTGAGATTGGGTGGGGGGCGCTCCCTGCCTCCCCATTGGTTAATTATTGTGTAATAAGATACAGAGTTGGCTCCTGGCCAGCAGAGACAAAGAGAAGAAATATGCCTCAAGGGTGTCCCATTTCTGTGCACTGTGCTAAGAGCTTGATCTAGGTGATTGAATTGAAGCCCAACATTCTCATGAGGTAGAGGTAGGTATGTTTCGAGCCCCATCTTGCAGGTGAGGAAACTGAGGCTCACAGAGCTTAGGTAACTTGTTTAAAGTCACACGGGGCCAGGTATGGTGGCTCATGCCTGTAATCCCGGCACTTTGGGAGGCTGAGGCCAGCAAATCGCCTGAAGTCAGGAGTTCAAGACCAGCCTGGCCAACATGGTGAAAACCCGTCTGTACTAAAAATCCAAAAAACTAGCTGGGCATGGTGGCACGCGCCTGTAATCCCAGCTACTCTGGAGGCTGAGGCAGGAGAATCACTTGAATCCGGGAGGCAGAGGTTACAGTGAGCCGAGATCACACCACTGCACTCTAGCCTGGGTCACAGAGCAAGACTCCGTCTCAAAAAAATAATAATAAAATAAAATAAAATAAAATAAAAATAAAGCCACACGAGCCAGGAAGCCAGCACAGTGCTGGTCTCCCAGGTTTGTTTCAAGCGGTGCCAGGTCCTAGCCCCTTTCCTGGGTCATCAGGGAAGAGGGACGTCACTTCTGTTGCTTAGCTGAGGGCCATGGGTGGGACAGGTCTGGTGAAGCCCTCTGTTCCCAGCCCTCGTCAGCCCTGCCACAGGCGGGTGGGACCTGGGAGCCCACCTATGGATGGGCTGTTCCTGTTGCCTGCCCTTCTCCCAGGACAGAAGAGACAGGGCTTACCCCTTTAGGGCACGTGCCTGATTGCCCTCTGGATGAAAGAACCTGTTCCCAGGTGAAGCGGGCTCTCCCAAGAGGCTGGAGTGGGAGGGGCTGGAGCTTGGAGTCCTGGGTTTTCCCCATATCCAGGGGAGCAGGGACCAATCCCCCACGCTCCTCTCACCCCCAGGGGACCCTCTTTGGTTGTGCAGGCTGGCCCGTTCGGGGGTCTGAGTCCTCAGCACCAGGTGTGCTAGTCACGCTGCTCAGCGTCACCTTGCAAGACAGCAGGGAACACAGCGGGAGGCTGAGGAGGGACTGTCTGAGGTAGACAGTAGGGGACAGGAGGGCGAGACTCAAGCAGACAGAAGTGAGAGAAACAGAGCCTGCACAGAGATTCACAGAGACACTCAAAGCTTGGGAGGGCGCCCACTGGGCACCGGCAGCCTCTGTGGGACATTTTAGCAGCAGGGACTGAGGGGTGAGCCAGGGGGTAGGACCAAGGTAGAGTCACCAGACTTGGAAATAAAAATACAAGGCCAGATGCCACAGCTCATGCCTGTAATGCCAGCACTCTGGGAGGTTGAGGTGGGCAGGTCTCTTGAGGTCAAGAGTTCAAGGCCGACCTGGCCATCATGGCGAAACCCCATCTCTACTAAAAATACAAAAATTAGCCGGGCATGGTGGTGCGTGCCTGTAATCCCGGACACTTGAGAGGCTGAGGCAGGAGAATCGCTTGAACCCGGGAGGTGGAGGTTGCGGTGAGCCGAGATCGCACCACTGTACTCCCAGTGTGGGCAACAGAAAGAGACTCCGTCTCAAAAACAAACCAAGAAAAAGAAATAAAAGTACAAGATTCCCAGTCAAATTTGAACTTCAGACAACCAACCAATACTTCCAGTATAAGTATATTCTGTGCAACATTTGGGACATACTTATACTAAAAAGTTATTCACTGTTTATCTGAAGTGCCAATCTGAATGGTGTCCTGTGTTGAACTCGGCACCCAAGACCCAGAGCCTTTTTCTTCAGCTGCAGAGGGCACTTGGAGGGCGTCTCATTGCTCCTTTGGGCCAGGGACATCCATCTCCATGCGGCTGGGAAGAGGCCTCCAGTCCTGTGCACGCACAGTGGAGGCCAGGCCTTGCCCCAGTGTGGGGAAATGCTGAGCCCCATTTCCCCCACCGGGACTCCGCCCTCAAGTGCCGGCTCAGACCTAGAAGCCACTCTACACCACCTGTGCCGCCCTGTCCTATGGTCCTGGAAATGTGTCAAGGAGTTTGGATGTGCTGAGGGACTAAGCCTGTGGGTTCCTCAAGGGGTGGGAGAAGTGCTCAGAGGAGACGCAGCCTCTGCTAAGGGTGTCCAGGGGCCCAGGCCCGTTGCGGAGTGATCAGGGAAATACCGCCACCCTACCACCCACAGGCGGCTTGGAACAGCACAGAGGGCCCGGCTGGAAGGGAACTCCGGCCCTGTGCTTTCATAGATGAGCATCCGAAGGCCTCCAGAGGCCGCTTAGGGTCTAGAGTCCAGGCCCTGGGGCCCTTGGGCAGTGCTGTCTGCTTGTGGTGTGGTGGGCTCCCTTACCTCGGTGGAACTCTGGCCATGACATGTGACTGCCCCTCGTGGGGGTCTAGCATTTTCTTTCTTTTTTTGAGACGGAGTCTTGCTCTGTCACCCAGGCTGGAGTGCAGTGGCATGATCTCGGCTCACTGCAACCTCTGCCTCCAGGGTTCGAGCAGTTCTCTGCCTCAGCCTCCTGAGTAGCTGGGATTACAGGCACCCACCACCATGCCTGGCTAATTTTTGTATTTTTAGTAGAGACGGGGTTTCACCATCTTGGTCAGGTTGGTGTTGAACTCCTGACCTCGTGATCCACCTGCCTCGGCCTCCCAAAGTGCTGGGATTATAGGGTGTGAGCCACCGCACCTGGCCAGATCTAGCATTTTCTACTTAGCAAAGTTCTCTCCCCTCCTCTGTCCCATTTGAGGTGCATAGCCACTCCAGACAACAGATGAACCGGCCAGCACTGCCGTGATGTACAGCTGGAAAGCGAGGCACACACATCTAGCCCAAAGTTGTACAGAGAGATGGTGGAAGAGCTCCAACCAGAAGCAGAACCCCTCTTGGCTGGGGGGCAGAAGGAGGAACCCAGGGCGACGTGTTGCTCATTCTTCAGCCAGTTGGGGGTGGCCTGGGAGCCCAGAGCTCAGAATTTCCCAGTGCCTGCTGAGCTGAAATGGATTAATTCTGAACCTCTCCCTCACCTCAGTTTCCCCACCTGTGAAGTGGGTGGAACCACGCTGTCATCTCAGGCTTGTAGGGGCCCAGAGAGATGCCCTGTTTGATTACAAAGTAGATGAAAAGTATTGGTGTCCTTGATACAAGTAATTCTATCTTGCACACAGATAGTTTTGTTGAAAAGCAGGCTCGGGTGGCCTTTCACCGGCTTCCCTGCCCCCTGCTCAAGCCCCTACGGAATGGGCTGTGAGGGAGAGAAACAGAACGGCGATAAGCTCCTCCTGGAGCCCCGGAAGTAGCGCTGCGGCTATGCGGCTATGTGTTCCTACTGAGGCTTTCCAGCTGGGCAAGGGCTTCCAGTGGGCCCTGATCACGCCCTGCTCCTGCCCACTCTGGGAGCTGGTCTCTGTGGGAAGGGCCATGGTGGCCCTGGCGAAAGGGCTGCAGGTCAGAGGATAGGGTGCCTGTAGGACACAGGGAAACGCTTGGGTACCAACTACCTGGCCAGTGTTCCCAAATTCCACTTACCCTGGGCACCGTTGCCAGAGCCTGTGTCTCTCCATGTGAGAGAATCCTGAGTGAAACGTGCTCAGATCTGGCATCTGGCCAAGACCTGGTCCCCTCATGTCCCCTGAACTAACAGTGGAGGAAAAGTGTGAGTCAACCCAGGGGAAGCAGCCACGCTGCTACAAAGGCCACCTGAAGACTATTCCTTGCCACGTGTATTGCAGGGGGCTGCTGGGTCAGCACATATGTAGGTGAGCATTTAATCACTACCATTTGCTTGAGGTTCCGTGTAACTCTGTCCCCTCCTTCTATGGGGCTTTTGCTATTCTTTTTCCATGAACAATTCTTTTTTTTTTTT
>NW_022311630.1:7314-7991 GCF_002776525.5 Piliocolobus tephrosceles | reverse complement strand
AGTGGTGCGATGTCTGCTTACTACAAGCTCCGCCTCCCGGGTTCAAGTGATTCGTATTCTTTTTGTGTTTTTAGTAGAGGCTGGTTTTCACCATGTTGGCCAGGCTGGTCTCAAACTCCTGACCACAGGTGATCTACCCGCCTGGCCTCCCAAAGTGCTGGGATTACAGGCGTGAGCTGCTGCGCCTGGCCCGTGAACAGCAATGCTGCCGGTGGTCTTTCATCGTCTGCTCCTCAGAGCCCTTCTGGAAGCAGGCCTGAGTTAAACAAGCACATAAACGAAATGTGTCCCAGTGGTTTTCAGGAAGTTGGACATTCATGGGGCAGCATTATCATCTCCACAATGACCCCCTCTCCTCCTCCCTGGGGGTGGCTGGGAACCATCGTGCTGGTATCTGGGCCTCTGGTGTCCTTGGCCAGTAGCAACCACAGGCTGCAAATGGCTGCTGAGTGTGGCCTGAGACAGGCACAGGCTGGGATGGCAGGGGCTGGACTGCTGATTTCAAAATGGTTGGAAAGTCCCCTGGACTAGAGACTGCTACTTTGGAGCAGAGCGGCTTTCTCTGTTGTTCGACTGATGCTGGATTGGAACATAGCTCTAGAGTGAAGTTTGAAATTCATAGTTTGTGACCAGAATCTGTGACTGACATAGTCAGCCCAACAAGGCCAAGGTGTGTC
>NW_022311630.1:0-7214 GCF_002776525.5 Piliocolobus tephrosceles | reverse complement strand
TTTTTTTTTTTTTTTGAGATGGAGTCTTGCTTTCTCACCCAGGCTGGAGTGCAGTGATGTAATCTCAGCTCACTACAACCTCCACCTCCTGGGTTCAAGCGATTCTCCTGCCTCAGCCTCCCAAGCAGCTGGGATTACAGGTGTGCACCACCACATCTGGCTAATTTTTTTGTATTTTAGTAGAGACAGGGTTTTGCCATGTGGTCAGGCTGGTTTTGAACTCCTGAGCTCAGGTAATTTGCCTGCCTCAGCTTCCCAAAGTGCTGGGATTACAGGCGTGAGCCACCACACCCAGCCTTGGCTTCCATTTTCTCATGCATAAAATGGCATAATAATGCTAACCTCATACGGCAGAGGTGAGAGTGGAAAGACCTACCCAATAAGACCACTTCCATCCTCTTGGGTTTTAAAATTAATCACAGTAGGCCGGGCGCGGTGGCTCAAGCCTGTAATCCCAGCACTTTGGGAGGCTGAGACGGGCGGATCATGAGGTCAGGAGATCGAGACCATCCTGGCTAACACGGTGAAACCCCGTCTCTACTAAAAAAATACAAAAAAATACTAGCCGGGTGATGTGGCGGGCGCCTGTAGTCCCAGCTACTCGGGAGGCTGAGGCAGGAGAATGGCGTAAACCCACGAGGCGGAGCTTGCAGTGAGCTGAGATCAGGCCACTGCACTCCAGCCTGGGCGGCAGAGCGAGACTCCGTCTCAAAAAAAAAAAAAAAGAAAAAGAAAAAGAAAAAAAAAAAAATTAATCACAGTCCAGAATAATGAAGCTGTGTTCATTAACAAATCCCATCATTCATTCATTCAACAAACATTTAATGAATGTCTACTATGTGTCAGACAGGTACTGTCAACTCATGGGCTTTGTAAACAGCATAGTGGCACTGTGGAGGCCAGGAGCGAGAACGCTTGGGTCTGAGCCTTCATCTGCCAAGTGCCCTCTGAGTGAACTTGGAAAATGCATACTCCCAGGAAGCCTTAGATCTTCCCGCCCTTCAGAGATTGAGGGGAGAAATGAAAAAGTGTTTGGGGCCGGGCACAGTGGCTCATGCCTGTAATCCTAGCACTTTAGGAGGCTGAGGTGGGCAGAGCACTTGAGCTCAGGAGTTCAAGACCAGCCTGGCCAACATGATGAAACTCTGTCTCTACCAAAATACAAAAATTAGCCCAGGCAGTGGCAGGTGCCTGTAATCCCAGCTACTCAGGAGGCTGAGGTAGCAGAATCGCTTGAACTCAGGAGGCAGAGGTTGCGGTGAGCTGAGATCACTCCCCTGCACTTCAGCCTGGGCAACAAACATTTCAAAAAAAAAAGTGTTCAGGGAAGAATTTTGTGAACTGTGACCCATCTGGCCTCAGTTGAAGTTGCTTGCTTCCTTGGCCCTCTCTTGGTCCACCTGTGCCCAGTTTCCATAGTGGCTCCAACATGCCTGGAGCCCTTCATTGTGGCACCTCACTCTGCAACATTCCCCTAACACTCCAGAGCCAGGCCTTTCTTCTGTCTCCCTCACACTCAGTCACACAGGCACGTAAGCCCATGAAAAGATGCTCACATTATTTGTCATCAAGGACATGCAAATTAAAACCATGATGAGATTACTACACACGCACTGGAATGCCCAAACTAAGACATGCTAACATGTATGTGATACCAGTGAATTCACATGGTGCACACCCCAGTTCCAATCCAGGATGTACACCATAGCAGTGAATTTTTTTTTTTTTTTTTTTTTTTGAGGCGGGGTCTTGCTCTGTCGCCGGGACTGGAGTGCAGTGGCCGGATCTCAGCTCACTGCAAGCTCCGCCTCCCGGGTTTACGCCATTCTCCTGCCTCAGCCTCCCCAGTAGCTGACACTACAGGCGCCCGCCACCTCGCCCAGCTAGTTTTTTTGTATTTTTAGTAGAGACGGGGTTTCACTGTGTTAGCCAGGATGGTCTCGATCTCCTGACCTCGTGATCCGCCCGTCTCGGCCTCCCAAAGTGCTGGGATTACAGGCTTGAGCCACCGCGCCCGGCCTCATAGCAGTGAATTTGCATGGTGCATACCCCAGTTCCAATCTTAGAGAAAAATCAACCCAACGGTTGTCTCTATAGGATAGGCAATGGGGGGAAGCTTTTTTGAAGCAGGAAGTTATAGTTACTCCAAAATAGGCCAGGGCCAGCTGGTGTCAGGGATGGCAAGAGTGGGCAGAGGCTACTGCCCACCTCAGAGACCACCCTCTCCACTTCCTACCCTCCCTTGAAGAAGTTGGCACCCTATCGATGCTGACTGACTAAAGCCTTGTCATTTCCCCCAAAGGCTGGTGGAACAGAGATAACTAGGGTCATTGACGCTTAGAGGAAAGATGATGGGCGAGGGGGCTCTGAGTGCAGGAGGGACCAAGAGCACACTGCCATTCACCATGTGTGCTTGGAGCGGGAGCATATGGCTAACAATGACCAGCTGTTCTCTGTCAATTCCAGATGGAATCAGAGAAAAACGGGCTTCCCCAGTAGCAAGAAACATTTAGGTGGGCCATAATGATGAACTTCCTGAGACGGTGTTTGAGAACAGTGGATGTGTGTGTGCACGTCCATGCAGGTGCATGTGTGTGTTGGGGGGGTGGTGTGTGCTATCACTGGAGCAAGGGAAGATGGCACTCAGTGTAATTCTCCAGAGCACTTTAGGAATTGGAAAGACAAACCTCGAAGTGACATGAGCCTGGGTCCCTCTGGGCTGGGGACAGAGAGATGGACTCGGCCCTTTCTTTAGGTACCTCCGAGGGCAATTAGCTAGCTCGTCCGTCAGTAAGACCCCCAAACCAGAAATCTGTGGAGCCAGATGGGTACTTACTTTCATGGCCTGACCCCTCCCAGGTGGCCTGTTCATTCTCCTCCCCATAGGGCAGAAGAGTCCATCCATCACCATTGCAGCTGTGATGTCACCACTGCAGGCCTCCACTGCACAGGAAGACGGTTCCAACCCCTCCGAGGCGCTAAATCATTCATGGGCCAGAGAGCCTGGGTGGCAGGAGATTTACTGCCGAAGAAACACTTTAGGGACTTGTGGAAATCAATTCCTTAAAGAGACCCCATCAACTGGCAGGTGGCCTAGGGCTGAGGCTTGGGTTTGTGTTGGGGACCCAGTGAAGTAGGGGTGGAGGGGGGCAGCTCCCTAACTCCAAAACCAAGGATGGAAGGGAGCCCAAGGCTAGGCCCAAGGTTAGGATAGATTCCTGACACCCTAGCTTGGGGAGGTAGGAGGAAGAGGAAGAGCAGGGTTCCCAGAATCCAGCCCTGGCCCAGCTGCTCCTCCCATCACCTGATGGCTGGACTTATACCTATGGGGGCTCTGCTGGTGAATAAGACCGAATGAGGAGGATTGTCAGCATGTGTTTGCTGAGTCTGTAGGCTCCTCAATCTCGGACCACCCCACTCAGTCTCTGCTGGTAGGGGAGCAGGCCAGCTTTGGTTTCTCTGCAGCAGAGGCTGGAAGCATTATCCAGCATGCTTCCTTTTCATCTCAAGGAGAATGTGAGCTCCTCAAAGGCCCACATGGTGTCTGCTTTAAGATCCAGACTAGCCGGGTGCAGTGACTCAGGCCTGTAATCCCAGCAATTTGGGAGGCTGAGGTGGGCAGCTCACTTGAGGCCAGGAGTTCAAGACTAGCCTGGCCAACGTGGCAAAACCCTGTCTCTACTAAAAATATAAAAACTAGCTGGGGTGTGATCGCATGTGCCTGTAATCCCAGCTACTTTGGAGGCTGAGGCATGAAAATCACTTGAACGGAGGTTGCAGTGAGCCGAGATCATGCCATTGTACTCCAGCTTGGGTGACACAGAGAAGACTGCCTAAAAAAAAAAGGCTGGATGTGGTGGCAAAATCCAGACCTGTGGGACTTGATTCAGTTCTTGGCGTAGCATATACTAGTTTAACCAGTTAGAAGAGCACGTGACATCCAGAAGCAGCCTGGGATGTTTGTTGTCCAGTGCATATCTAGCAGTGGGCTCCATTGGTCCAAGAGCTTGTCTGCCTCTGTTTCTGCCTCAACGTGTCTTAGAAAAGAAAAATAAAGGGATGAAGGAAGGTAGGAAAGGCTTTTCCTTCCAGCCCTCACTTTACAAATGAGGAAACTGAAGCCTAGAGGTTGAACTGGCTCACCCAAAGACCAATATCTATGAGACAGGAAAAAGGGAAGAGGAGAGTACCCCTGAAATCATACTGAGGAGTTTCTGCCTCCTTTGAAATGACCTCTTGGGAAATGACCTTCCTTGAAATGACCTCATGCTCAGGCATGGCCATTGCTAACTAAAAGGAGTAGCACAGAGCAGGTGGCTGTGATGGACAGAAAGAGGTCCATGTGCTGCCTGGCCTGCCTGAGCCTTAGTTTCTCCTCTCACTGTCCTGAAGGGAGAATCCCGCTGGCCCATGGTTGTGACTGCACCCTGTACAGCCCTTGCTTATTAATTCAAACACATATTCATGGAGTACCTTCCGAGAAAGTCAGGCAGGGGATACCACAGTGTACAAGGCATATGTGGCCCTTGCCCTAGTGGGACTTGCATTTTCCATTAAGAGGGACTCATGCTAAAGGCTGGGCAGGAATTCCCCCAAGCTAGCCCATCTGGAGGCTGAGGCCAGGTTCTGACCCAGCATCTGCAGGGAGCTCACAGCAGCTCCAGGTCCTTGACACAGGCCACAGGCTGCTTCCCTTAGGGCAGGGCCTGCTATTGCTGTGGGAGCTCCATCCCTGCTGCCTTGGCCAGACCCTCCCCTCCACTGGGGGCCCAGCATGTTCCCACAGCAGGTACTGCGGAGAGACTGCTGGATTGCGGTTATTGGGGGAGGTTCCTAAAGAGCAGATCAAAGGGCTGGGCACGGTGGCTCACACCTGTAATCCTAGCACTTTGAGAGGCCAAGGCAGGCGGACCACTTGAGGTCAGAAGTTCAATACCAGCCTAACCAACATGGAGAAACCCAGTCTCTACTAAAAATACAAAATTAACTAGGCATGGTGACTCATGTTTTTAATCCCAGCTACTCAGGAGGCTGAGGCAGGAGAATCTCTTGAACCCGGGAGGCGGAGGTTGTGATGAACTGAGATTGTGCCACTGCACTCCAGCCTGAGCACAAGAGTGAAACCCCGTCTCAAAAAACAAACAAATAAACAAACAAACAGCAAAGAAAAAAAAAAAAAAAAAGAGCAGATCAAAGAAAGACCAAAGCGCTTCCAGGATTCTTAATTCTTGATCATCCTTGATCAGCCCCCGCAACCCACACACCCCCTTCCCTCCCAACAACCCAAACCGCCTGTGGTCTTTCTCCTCCTTCCCCTTTTCCCACACCCGTGCATTCCCTACCCTCTGCCCTGCCTTTTCTCCAAGCAGGAGTGGCTGTCAGCCTGTAACCAGGGACCCCGGGATAACCCTCTTTCCAGGCATCCCACCAGGAGCTTCGCACCTACCCCTCAGGAGTGTCCCCAGGAAAATCTCTGCAGCTTCCGAGGCCTCTGCTGCCCCACTGGTCCAGAGACTGGAGCCTGCCCAGGGGACCAGGGTGGCCCCACCCCCCAGGGCTTCTCTCTGTATTTCTTTATCTTCCGGCTGCGGGAGTTCTCTCCAGACCCACCCAACCTGGCCTAATGAAAAAAGCCCCAGGAAAGCATCCAGAGAACTGGGCTCCGTGGGGGCTCTGTCTGGAATTAGGAGCCTAGCTGGGCTTCAGATCCTTCCTCTGAAAAACGAGGGTTGGACCACGCGACTCCCGACCAGGGCCCAGACACGAACGCGGATGCCCTGCCCCTCCTCCCGCGCGGAGCCCTGGGAGGGTCGGAGGTGGTGTGGGGTAACCCGGAGCGACGCCAAGGCAGACAGCAAGAGCGGATATTCGCGAAGACGCCGCGGCAGAAAGCAACCCCAGGAGGGCCGGCGGCGTGTAGAGAACAGAGGAGGCGTCCTGGGGAAGAACGCACTGCAGGCTGGGGGCAAAGAGGCGGTGCGCGTCGGGGGAGCTGCCCGCTGAGAGCCGAGGGTGGAGGGAGAAAGGGACTCTCCTAGGCCCTGGACAGAGCGCATCGCCCCCTCCACAGCGGACTCCCAGCAAGGAAAAGACTCTCCCAGCCCCGCGCTGGAGCCGGGCATCCTCATCCAAGAAAGGATGAGGATCCAACTATCTCCCGAATTTGGGTGGTGACTGCAGGGCTAAAAAAAATTGACCCCGCTTACAAAAACATTTCCTTATTCGAATATTTCCAATTCCAACAGTCCTCCGACCTTAGCAAGCTACCAATTTACAGACGAAGAAACTGAGGCTCAGAAAGGTCAATAAATAAATGTTATGTGGTTAATAATGCAGATTATTCTAACTTGAGACAGAAAAATCCCAAGTCTCTGAAGAATCCCCAAACAGAAATAAGAACGTTTTGCTTGGTTTGGGATCTGAATTATTCAGCTAAATTCTGCTTGGGGCACAGGAAGTGAAACACGGCCGGTGGCCAATACCATATCTGGGTCACTGACCTGTGGATAATCTGCTGAAGGCTGAGGGGCCCCTCCCCCAACGACCACAGACACAATCTGCGAGCGAACCTCGCTGGAGTCTTCTGAGCCCCAAACCTGGTCCTTAGGGCTGGGACCCGGGGCTCCACGCAGGTGGTGCGTCGAAGGCGGGCTCTTGGGTCTGGGTGCAGAGGGATGGGGGAGCGTTAAGGGGGTGCAGCGCGGCTCCCTGCTGGGTGGTGGTGGGGAAGCTGGGTTTGTAACCCTGGAGGGACCCAGCCCGTGCAGAGTTCCACAGGGATGGAGGGGCTCCTCGCCAGGGCCCGCGCGCAGTTCCCCTCTGTTATCCTCCCAGCCTTCTCCAGAAAGAGGCGCGGATGTTCTCAGTTTGTTTTACAGATGAGGAAACCGAGGCTGAACTCTGTCCTCTAACCTGGCAGGCCACCTTCTCCGCTGACTTGGGTAGGGGACGCCTCTGGAGTGGAGGCTCATGTTTCACCTGCGAGAGGTTCAAACTCGACCCGGGTGTAAAAAGCAAGGGCCGCGCCCGCGCGCTTCCCTCTCCCCTCTTCTTCGCTCTGAGCGAGGATTCTGGACTCATCGAGGATTCATGGGCGCCAAGAGCCCTGGCAAGTCCCGCTGCGCCAGTGCCTCCGCTCTGCAGCTCGCCCTCTGATTCAACTCCGCCAGGTGTCGAATGCTTTTTATTTTATTTTATTATTTTATTTATTGAGA
>NW_022311629.1:30211-35532 GCF_002776525.5 Piliocolobus tephrosceles | reverse complement strand
GGCGGGATCTCGGCTCACTGCAAGCTCCGCCTCCCGGGTTTACGCCATTCTCCTGCCTCAGCCTCCCGAGTAGCTGGGATTACAGGCGTCTGCCACCTCGCCCGGCTAGTTTTTTGTATTTTTTTAGTAGAGACGGGGTTTCACCGTGTTAGCCAGGATGCTCTCCATCTCCTGACCTCGTGATCCACCCGTCTCGGCCTCCCAAAGTGCTGGGATTACAGGCTTGAGCCACCGCGCCCGGCCACCTCCAGATTTTAAAATGCAGTATTTGTTGTTGCCACCACCCCAACCTGACCCCTGGGCTGTACACACCCCACCATGGAGACCCTGGTCCACACACATCACCTTACCTCCTAGATTTGGGTGTGGCCTTCCCACCTGTGCCTCATGTGCCCCTTCTGTCCCCTCCCCAGCTCTCTGCCCAGCAAGGGCTGCCTCTACCTCCCAACTTGGCCAGGGGCCTTTGTGATGTCTCTGCCACCCTCTCCCATCTCCATCTGGCCAGTTGCTTTTTTTTTTTCGAGATGGAGTTTTGCTCTTCTTGCCCAGGCTGGAGTGCAATGGCACAATCTTGGCTCACTGTGACCTCCGCCTCCCGGGTTCAAGTGATTCTCCTGCCTCAGCCTCCCAAGGAGCTGGGATTATAGGCATGCGCCACAACACCTGGCTAATTTTCTATTATTAGTAGAGATGGGGTTTCTCCATGTTGGTCAGGCTGGTCTCTAACTCCTGACCTCAAGTGATCCACCCGCCTCAGCCTCCCAAAGTGCTGGGATTACAGGTGTGAGCCACTGCGCCCGGCCAAGCTGTTTAATTTCAACTCAGCCTTCAAATAGCACTTCCCCAACCCAAGTGGAAATTCCCCCTTCCTACTGTGGGCACCCCCCATCCCTTGGCACTCACCAATCTCCCTTGAGTCTGTGCAGTGTCTGTGTCCCCCAAACCCCTCCAAGCAGAGTTGAGGTGTCTCTTACCAGCAGTTCTCAAACGGGGGCAAGTTTGGGTCCCCTTTATAACATCTGGAGACATTTTTGGTTGTTATGACTTAGGGGGTGCTACTGGCATCTGGGGAGTGGAAGCCAGGAATGCTGCCCAGCACCCTGCAGTGCACAGGACCACTCCTACCCAGGAGAACGATCCAGCACCGACATCAATCTTGCTGAGGCCAAGACCCAGTCTGGGCCCAGCGTCCAGCCAAGTCTGGCACCCAGAAGTGCTGGTGGGGTTTGCTGAACAGAGCAACAGGCCGGGCCCCCCTGGGCTGCAGCGCTCCCACCGCAATTACTTTTCTCTTCCCCTAATCCTGTTGTCAGAAGACAGCCAAGGAAAACACGCGCAAGTCCCCGCTGACCGATGCACGCAGCCTTGAAGAATTAGGTTTCGCAGTAATTAAGCTCATCCGGTACATGTGCAGCAAGGCCTGGCCATGCCGCCTCTTGCCAGTCCCCTGCCCCAGGACATGACGGGGACAGGGTGATGGGTGATGGGATGAGGGGATGCTGGGGGAACAGATTCTGGGGTTCGGGAGCAAGGAAGGTGGCAGGTGATGGAATACTGAGGGTGTCAGGATACAAGTCTGAGGCTGACAAAGTGACAGCAGTACTGGAGACAGGGCAGCGCCTCCCACGTCCTTGACTGGGGAGGGTCTTGGTGGATATCAGGTTGCCTGAGCCAGTCACGGCCCCCAGGCCCACAAGGAGGAGGAGGGCGGCTCAGGAGAGCAGAGGCCCATGATGGCTGCTGCTTGGCTGCTGCTCCGGCACCCCAGCTGTCCTCTTCTAAGCCCCCTCCAGGCCAGACACTCCCCGCTGCATACAGGCCCCTGGTCTTTAGGAGCCTTGACTTTCTGTCTCTTTTTGTCCTTTTCTCTTTCTCTTTCTTTTAGCCTCTCTCCCCTAGGCCCCTTTTTCTCTCTCTGCCTCCATCTCTCCTTCCCTGTCTCTATCTTCTCAGTCTCTGCCTCTCTGTCGCTGCATATCCAGGTCTCACCCTCTTTCTGATCCCCAGCTCTGCTTCCCTGGACCTGTGTCCCCACCTCAGACTCCTTCAGCCCCCACTTTTCCCGGAACCACACGTTCCCCGCCTCTCCTTCCCAGGCACTGGAGTCTGAGGGTCTGGTGGACACCTCCATGGCCTGGAGGCACATGGGTGGACAGGAGCTGTCCATGTGCAAGGACTCTGGAGAGTAGTGGGCAGTGCTGGAGGAACTTCAGGTCTGGGTTCTGGCTGTGTCTGACTCTCCCCTCTCTGTGCCTCAGTTTCCTGCTGGGGAAATGGAGAGCTGGGGGCCTCTGTCCCCACACCCCTGCTGCTCTGCTCCACACCCAGAGGCCGGTGCTGTTTCTGCCAAGGCGCTCGGCTCTCCTGGGCTCATAGTCCTCTGGGTTCCCAAACTGCATCAGCACCACCAGGACTCTGCCAGCAGGAAGGGGGTGGACCAGAGAGACCGGGCCAGGCCAAGCCATGACCGCATCATTTTGTCTTAACACATAGCCACAGCCAGTGCATGGACCCTGCGTCTGTCCCCTGGGAGAAGAGACTTCAATAGAGATAGCAGCTCTCCACAGGCCTTAGGATGGCACTTGATTAATCTCTGTGTTTGAGAGACTTGGACTAGACTGGGACAACCACTACGGCCCCTGTGTATTGCCCTGGCCCGTGCGGGAGCCTGGGGTAGAGATCGATGGTGCCTTATGCCTCCAGGTCCCCATCCCTGAACCCCGAGCCCTGTGCCATGCACCTGGTGGGTGCCAACGAGAGGCCTTTAGGAGCTTCTAATTCCCCCCCCCCCCCCGTGCAGGGATTTCCCCCACATGCCACCCAGATGTGCCCACCCAGTCCCAGCAGCCTCTCAAGGAGCCCAACAAGGGCAGAGCCCAGGTGGGAGGATGGAGGGGCATGACCTGACTACTACTGTCAGCTCAGGGACACACAGCATCCCCACCGGCCCTTCCTCTTCCCCCTCTAAGCCACCTTTGCGTCACCGGCGCTGTGTCCCACTGAGGTCTGGGGAGGGGAGGCCAGGGATGCTGCTCAGCACCCTGCAGTGCATAGGACCACCCCCACCCGGGAGAACCTCAGGTCTGGGTTCCGGCTGTGTCTGACTCTCGGTACAAGCTCTCACATCACCTTCCTCTGCCCTCACCACCTCCAGTGGCTGTCCGCAGCAGTGCTCCTCCTGGATAGGACTCTGACCATATCCCCACTGAAGGGCAACATGGAGACCCCTGGGCACCCAAGCCCAGCATTGAGGTCGATGGTGAATCTCAGGTCCCACACTCTGACTGCTATTGCTGCAACCTTAGAAACGCAGCAAACCAAGAGCCTGTACCTGATGTCCGGCCTGTGATAGCTGAGATGGGAAGCTGTGGTGGGCAGCGATGGGCTTGGGCATACTGACAGTGTCAGACCCACACACCAAACCCTGTGACCCAGAGCAATCTGAGCCCCAGCTTCCCCCTCTGCCCCCGGTGACCAAGTGACAGAGGGTCCCCGTGCACAGCAAGTGGCAGGGGGTGACAGGCAGAGGCCAGCCAGCGGAACGCCACCTGTGCACCCGGATTGTATCAGAGATCTGTAAATGAGCAGTAAGAAAGAACTACAAAGGTCAGTGTTAAAATTTCACTCGCCGTTGATGACCCGGATGGCATCTTTGCTCAACCAAATGCTGGAAGGACATTGCCTCTGTTCCTGTGCTAGTCACAATGCAATGGCTTCAGATCCAGGGCACTTTTAACCTGAATCAGCATTATCAACATCTTCTCCATCATTTTCTTCCATTCAGACCATAGGTTTGTCAACGAAGGCTCTCAGGTCAAATCTAGTCTATGGCCTGTGAGATAAGAATGGTGTTAACATTTGCAAAGCGCCTTAGCAGAAGAAGAAAGAAGATGGAGAAGGAGGAAGAGGGAGGCGAGGGGGTGAGAGCAGGTGCAACAGTCACCGTAAGCAGCCAGCAAAGCCTAGAATATGACCTCTTGTGGCAAAGTTTGCAGACCCTTCATCTAGACAACCTATCAAACAATAAATTGATCCTTGATTTGTAGCATTTACAGCTCTCCACGACATTTGTGGCCGGTTTCAAACTACTAACATGCAGTCACTGAGCACGGTATTGGGAAGAGAGGCTGGGAGCAGCCGTCATGCCGTACCTCCCATGCAGGTACACACGCAGCAGGACTTGCAGAGCACGGATAACAGCAGCACAGCCACCCTTTGTTCTAAAAGAGCTTATAATTCATTTAATTGTACATTTGTATAATTGACTTTTTGTAACGACTGTATTAACACCTGGCTCACACATCCCTGCAGTGCCACAGCCAGCCGATAGCAGACTCCTCCGCTGATATGGACAGCTGTGGGTGCAGGCGAGAGTCACAGGAGGCAGCTCTGTGGCACCAGCCACATTTCATCACTGGAGAAACTTCCACTGGCTCGTGCTGCTCCAGCCTTTCTTAAGGCCTTGTTTAAATGTTCTGTCCTATTGTAAACTGGGCCACACCTTGACAGAGAAGCTTGTATGTCTGAACTTGGAACACTAATAGGGGAGAGGCCTGGAGGGCCAGGAGGGTGGTGGCAGTAAGAACTGGTATGAGACCCCAGCATGAGAAAGGGCACTCAGCACATGGCAGGCTTACAAACCAGGTGCTTCTGCTGCATGAGAATGTCCCTGAATGGCAAGCGCTGCAGCATCCAGGTATAACTGTTTAGCCCTTGTCACAGTGCTCAATAAAGATGCGTTAAACAGACCGGGTGCAGTGGCTCACGCCTGGAATCCCAGCACTTTGAGAGGCCAAGGCAGGCGAATCATTTGAGGTCAGGAGTTCAAGACGAGCCTGGCCACCATGGTGCAACCCCAGCTCTACTA
This sequence comes from Piliocolobus tephrosceles, assembly GCF_002776525.5. NCBI lineage: Eukaryota > Metazoa > Chordata > Mammalia > Primates > Cercopithecidae > Piliocolobus > Piliocolobus tephrosceles. Next base: position 30,665 of record NW_022311629.1, on the reverse strand, counting down.
AAAATACAAAAATTAGCAGGGTGTGGTGGCGCACAGCTGCAATCCCAGCTACTCGGGAGGCTGAGGCACAAGAATCGCTTGAACTGGGAGGCAGAGGTTTCAGGGAGCCAAGATCACACCACTACATTCTGTTCTGCCAGGGCAGCAGAGTGAGACTCTGTCTCAAAAAAAACAAACAAAAAGATGTGTTAAACAAATTAATATTCACATAAACACAGTTACGCTCCACCTGGAGCTCAGGTTCAAATCCTGGCACCACCACTTGAGCAACTGTTCTGGACACCTGCTGGCACCTCTCCTTCAGGTGCAGCCACGAACTTCCGTTAAGAATGCCCCAGCCTCAGTCTATGTGGTTTACAAGGGGCTATCCAGACCCTGGGATGCCCAAGTCTGTTTCAGCAGGCCCAGCACCGCCCTGCCTGCCACTGTGACTGTTACAGCAGTGACCACAAGC
>NW_022311629.1:19309-30201 GCF_002776525.5 Piliocolobus tephrosceles | reverse complement strand
TTGGGGTTGGTTTCTGTCACTGGTAACCAACAGGGTCTGGGTTAACATGGCAGGTCATTTAATTTCAACTTCCCCATCTGTAAATCGGAGGCCACCCCAACTTCTCCAAGACTGGCCATGAGGACAAACCCTGCCATCCTGGATCTCTGACAAGAAAGTGGGCCCCAGAAGTCCAGGGTCAGAGGCTAGGGAACCAGGCAGCCCAACAAAAGCCTGGCCAGATGCCGGGCAGGACGGCTGAGCAGGAGCAGGTGGTGGAGAGCCGCTGGAGCAGAGGGAGGAAGAGCGGCATGGAAGGAATCCAGACTGTGGCCTTCCATGTTCAGTTACTGACACGGAGTCTGGCCCGGGCCTTCTAGGAGACTGGAGAAGGGTCACACGGGGCCACTTACCTCATGGTGGAGTAGAGGGGAGGGCAGGGTGAGTTGCAGCTGAGGACATGGGGCAGTCTCCAGGCGAGGCCGACACCTGAGCTGGTGGTCTAGCGCACTCATTCAGCACACTCCCAGATGTGGCCCACCCTTTGTGCCTGCCCTCCCTGCCCCACCATTTGCCTGAAAGCCTCCTAGGGCTCACACAGTCACAGCCGAGCCCCAGGCACTTCAGGCCTTCCCCATGGCTGCCCCTTACTCCTGCGAGCATGCCTCCTGCAACTCTAGCTCTCCGGGCCTCCCTGCCAGGTGACCTCCTGCTTCACCTTCAAGGCCCAGATGTAGTGTCTCCTCCTCCACGAAGCCTTCCTTGACCTTCCACTGAAATCAGGCTCCTCACTGCAGAACTCGTCATGAATGTCCCACGGGTCCTTTCCCCAGGAAGGGCACAGTCTGCACCACACCAAAGCCAGCCCCCAGGCCTCACCCCCACCAGCAGAGGGTGGGCATTAAGAGGGCAAAAAGGCAGGGTCTGCTTTCTCTGACCACTGCCTGAGAGCTCCTCTGAGGAAGGCCAACACACAGAGGCATTTCTTTCATAAAAAAAATGAACAGAAGAAAGAATGAACAAACATCGGAAAAGAGGCATTCTTGGAAGTAGCTTGCGTGCTGGACCCAGCTGGGCAGGCGGCTTTTCCCTCTTCTGATTTTCCTATCCCGCTCCATCTTGGTCAGATACCCAATACTTCCTTTTGGAGAACACATACATTTGTTTGACTTGGAATATTGAATTTGGAGGCCGTTCAGCAATTTCAAATTTCAGGAGTGGGGCAGTGGGGAGACACTGTAAATTAAAAAATTATTTCCTCTTCGGTTTCTACCCAAGACTGTATATTTTTTGATGGCAAAATTAGGGATTAACTATAAACATCTGTTTGTTCGATACTGACATGGTTGTGAGAACAATTACCAAAACCATTGGTGTAGGGGGAGGGTTCGGACGCTGCAAGTCCGCAGTGGAAAGCTCTCGGTCTCCTACCAGGGCTCTGGAAGAGCGGGACGGGGCAGAGGGGACAGGGAGTAGGAGGGAGAGATTCAGGAGAAAGCAACAGGGACAGTCCCTCCGACCATCACCCCAGCGCGGGCAAGTGTCTCTCTCTTCCCGCCCCAGCCCTGCCCTTTCTGCTCAGTCCTTGTCACCTGAAGCCTTACTCCTTCAGCAGCCTCCCACAGGTCCTTCCTGACCACCTGCTCTTCGTCAGGCACTGTACTAGACTCAGGACACAGCCGTAGACAAGACAAGATAAAAGCGTGACTGCTCACATGGCCACCACACTGTGTGTGAAGAAACAGCCACCAGGCCACTCAGGTCATGACTCTGTTCATGACAGTGATGACAGGCAGGTGCCCCAACAGAGACACAGGGACAGCCGTGTCCATAAACGACAGGCCCTGATGGGTCTGGGTTTGAGAAAGGCTCTAGAGAGAATGATCTTCAAGTAGAGTGTGGAAGGATAAAGAGGAATTAACTGCTGGGCGCACTGGTTCACACCTGTAATCCCAGCACTTTGGGAGGCCAAAGCAGGTGAATCACTTGAGTCCAGGAGTTCAGGACCAGCCTGGGCAACATGGTGAAACCCCGTCTCTACTAAAAATACAAAAATTAGCCAGGCGTTAGGGTGTACAACTGTAGTCCTAGCTACTCAAGGGGCTGAGGTAGGAGGATCACTTGAACCCAGGAGGTTGAAGCTACAGTGAGCCGTGATCATGCCACTGCATTGCAGCCTGGGCAACAGAGCAAGACCCTTTCTGAAAAAAAAAAAAAAGAGTAGTTAACTAAGCAAGGGAAGTGGGGAGAGCCTTCCAGGCAGATGGAGTGGCCTGTGCAAAGGCCCTGGGGCAGGAGATTGTGTCTGCTTGGGACTGAGTACAGAGAGCCTGTGGTGTGGAGGATGTGGCTGAGATTTAAAGCCCCTGGGAGCCCTTGAAGGATTTTTTTGTTTTGTTTTGTTTTTTATATTACTTTAAGTTCTGGGATACATGGTGCAGAATGTGCAGGTTTGTTACATAGGTATACATGTGCCATGGTGGTTTGCTGCACCCATCGACTTGTCATCTTGGTTTTAAGCCCTGCACGCATTAGGTATTTGTCCTAATGCTCTCCCTCCCCTAGCCCCCAACCGCAACAGGCCCCAGTGTGTGATGTTCCCCTCCCTGTGTCCATGTGGTCTCGTTGTTCAACTCCCACTTAGGAGTGAGAACATGCAATGTCTGGTTTTCTCTTCCTGTGTTACTTTGCTGAGAATGATGGTTTCTAGCTTCATCCATGTCCCTGCAAAGGACATGAACTCATTCTTTTTTATGGCTGCATAGTATTCCATGGTGCATATGTGCCTCATTTTCCTTATCCAGTTTATCATTGATGGGCATTTGGGTTGGTTCCAAGTCTTTGCTATTGTAAATAGTGCTAGAATAAACATGTGTGTGCATGTGTCTTTATAATAGAATGATTTATAATCCTCTGGGTATACACCCAATAATGGGATTGCTGGATCAAATAGAATACCCTTGAAGGTTTTTAAGACTGATCAGTGCACAAGGTCAGATCTGTGCTTCAGGGAGATTCTGCCAATAGCAACTGAAGGAGAAAAGCAGAGCCATGGGGAGACCCACGGGGAGGCAGCAAGCTCCATAGACATGACAGGACTCAGAGAAGTCAGAGGGACAGACCATGATCTATTGAGACTCAGGGTGGTGATGCCATTTGCTACAGTAGGGAGCTGGGGAGCAGGAGTTCAGGGGAAGGTGTGGAGTCTGGCTTCAGACATGGTGAGTTTGAGGGACTTGTAGGACATCTGGGGGACCTCAAGGAAGAAAGTGGCTCTAGGGGCTAAAATCATGGCGAGGCCTGGGTCAGGAGTCCACATTTGGGAGTTACTGGCATGGGGGTGGTTTAGAGTGAGAGCAGCAGGGCAGAAGGCTGACCCCTAGGAACCCCTGGCCTGAAGGCTCAAGAAGGTCCTAAAAGGAAAACAGAGGATGTTGGACAAGTAGGGGTTGGGAATCTGGGAGTTGTATTTTTCAGGAGGAGAGGGAGGCCACATGGTGTGGATAGTCAAGAGGTGACAGCCACCGTCTAGATAAGATATCAGGTGTGTTCACTTGTTAACTCCTCACTACAACCCTGGGGGGTAGTTGTACCACTGGCCTCGTCTTACAGGGAGGGAAACTGAAGCACATAGAGGTGAAAGAACCTGCCTTATGTTTGAGAGCTTGGAAGCAGCAGCAACAGGATCTGAACCAGGTGGTGTAGAGCCAGAGCCTGCGCTGACCACTGCTGCACACTGCCTCTGGGTACTGCAAGCTCTGGGTCTGCTGACATGAAGGTCACTGGTGGCTGGATCGACCAGCTCAGGCTGCCATCACGAAGCACCATGGACTGGAGGCTTAAACGACCACATTCGTTTCCTCACCATTCTGGAGGCTGGAAGTCAGGTCCAGGTGTCGGCAGGGTTGGTTTCTCCTGGGGCCTCTCCTTGGCTTGCAGGTGGCATCTTCTCCTTGTACCTTCACATGGTCATCCCTTTGTGTGGGCCTGTGTCCTCATCTCCTCTTACCTGGACAGCAGTATTGAATCAGGGCCCACCCTAAGTGCTTCATTGAATGAAGGGAATCATAAAGGGAATCATCTCTTTAAAGACCCCATCTCCAAATGTAGTCATGTTCTGAGGTACTGGGGGTTCAAGCTTGAATCTTGGGGACATAATTCAGCCCATCACAGTGACTTAGTGAGAGCAATGTTGGCGGAGAAAGCCAGATGTAGGGTGCAGAGGGTGTGAGAGTAAGAGGACCTGAGACAGCTGGGGAGGGCAACTCCTTAAGAAACTTAGCTGTGAATGACATGTGCTGGTTCTCTATGGCTGGGTAACAAATCATGCCAAAACGTAGTAGCTTAAAATAACAATTTATTTTTCTGGTGACTCCTACTTGGGTTTTTCTGGGGCTCTGGGGTGGCTGGGAGTGCTAAGATGGCCTTGTGCATACAGCTGACAGCTGGTCTGGGCCATCGACTAGGAGTGTCTTGGTTCTCAGCCCCAGGTTCTCTCCATGTGGCTGCTTGGGCTTCCTTACAGCATGGTTGCTAAGTGTCAAGACCAGCACTCCCAAAGGACAAGTCCAGGGTGCTAGTGTGTATTAAGCTTCTGTTTGCATCATGTTTGCCCACGGACCATGCTACTCACATGGCCAAGCCCAGAGTCAGCGCGGGACGCATGGCTCATTGAGAGCCACCAAAGTCAGTATGCCACCGGGCCAAGACACAGCTGACCAGTGGAAGGGCACTCCAAGGTTGCAGCAGGATGTATTTTACAAATGGTTGTGACTTGCTCATGTTTAAGAGCTGACCAGAAAGTGGTCAATAGAGAAGGGAGAGGCTGAAGATAAGGGCAGCAGAGTGATGATTTAAAACATGTAGAGCTATGCTTTACTTAGCATTTACTGCATGCCACGCTCAATTCTAAGAGCTGGCAACAGCCCAGCAATGCAGTTCCCATCTGCACCCTCATTTCACAGATAGGGCTCAGTGCTCTGGGACTGAGCTGTGTGCACAGAGAGAGTCAAGAGGTCTCCTGTTAAGCCTAACCTCAAAGTCCTCGTCCCTAACCGCACACTTCAATGCCGTGAAGGAGTGAAGTAACGCTCACTGGGTGTGACGGACTGGTTTGTGTACCCCGAAATTTGTATGTTGAAGTCCTAACCCCCATGATCTCAGAGTATGACCTTATTTGGAAATAGAGCTATCCTATGGAAGTAATTAGTTAAGATGATGTCATACTGATGTAGGGTGGGCACTAATCCAATATGACTAGTGTCCTTAGAAAAAGGGGAAACTGCTGGGCGCGGTGGCTCATGCTTGTAATCCCAGCACTTTGGGAGGCCGAGGTGGGCAGATCACCTGAGGTCAGGAGTTTGAACAAGCCTGGCCAACATGATTAAAATACAAAAATACAAAATACAAAAATACAAAACTACTAAAAATACAAAAAATTGGCTGGGCGTGGTAGCAGGCACCTGTCATCCTATCTACTCGGGAGGTTGAGGCAGGAGAATCACTTGAACCCAGGAGGCGGAAGTTGCAGTGAGCTGAGATCGTGCCACTGCACTCCAGCCTGGGCAGCAAGAGCGAAACTCCATCTCGGAAAAAAAAAATAGAAAAAGAAAAAGGGGAAATTTAGACACAGAGACATGCACACTGGAGATTCCTTCCTAAAGATAAAGGCAGAGGTTGGGGGTGATGCTTCTACAAGCCAAGGAAAACCAGTGATTGCTGCAAACCACCAGAAGCTTGGGGGTGGCCTGGACAGGTTCTCCCTCACAGCCTCAGAAGGAATCAACCCTGCCGACACCTTGATCTCAGATTTCTGACCTCCAGAGCTGTGAGACAATGCACTCCTGCAGTTTAAGCTGCCTGCTCTGTGGGACTTTGTTACAGCAGCCCAGGAAGCTAAAGCGCTGGAGGAAGAGGCCAGGGAGGCTGGAGAGAGTGGACCCCAGAGCTGAGGGGAGGAACCGGCTTCAGACAGGAGGAGGCTCCATCTTCCTCCCAAAGGAAGCGATTAGTGATTGCTGTGTAAGAAACCATGCCAGTGGCCAGGCGCGGTGGCTCCCGCCTGTAATCCCAGCACTTTGGGAGGCCAAGGCAGGTGGATTAACTGAGGTCAGGAATTTCAGACCAGTCTGGCCAATATGGTGAAACCGCATCTCTAATAAAAATACAAAAATTAGCGGGGCATGATGGCAGGTGCCTGTAATCACAGCTACTCTGGAGGCTGAAGCAGGAGAATTGCTTGAACCTGGGAGATGGAGGTTGCAGTGAGCTGAGACCATGCCACTGCACTCCAGCCTGGCTGACAGAGCAAGACTCTGTCTAGAAAAGAAAAGAAAAGAAAAGAAAAAGAAAAAAGAGGGACAGAGAAGGAAAGGAAGGAAGGAAGGAAGGAAGAGAGAGAGAGCGAGAGAGAGAGAGAAAGAAAGAAAGAAAGAAAAAAAGAAAGAAAGAAAGAAAGAAAGAAAGAAAGAAAGAAAGAAAGAAAAGAAAGAAAGAAAAAGAAAGGAAGAAAGAAAGAAAGAAGAAACCATCCCAGTGACTCATGTCTGTAATCCCAGCACTTTGGGAAATCGAGGTGGTCTGATCACTTGAACCCAGGAGTTTGAAGCCAGTCTGGGCAACATGGCTGAACCTCCTCTCCAGAAAGAATACAAAAATTAGCCAGACATGGTGGTGCACATCTGTAGTCCCAGCTATTCAGGAGGCTGAAGCAGGAGGAGAGCCACTGCAATCCAGCCTGGGTGACAGAGCAAGACCCTGGCTCACACACACACACAAAAGTGGCTTAAAATCTCCAGTTTCTTATCTTTCACAAGTCTATGAATGCACTAGGCCTGTTCATGGCATTGTCTGGTGACTTGGACCTGGACTGGCTGCTCCCTTCTGGCTCTGCTCCATGCAGTCTCTCAGCTGGCAGATGAGCCCAGTCTTGTCCCCATAGGCAAGGGCCAGGAGAGTCGGGGTTGCCAGGACCCCTGGGGCTGAGCTCAGAACTGGCATGTCTTCAATTCCACCACATTCTATTGGCTGAGACAGGCTCAAGGGGGCCGGGGGCAAGGGCATGGACACAGGGCTGCCTGAACAGGTGAAGAGTGGGATATTTTCACGATCAATCTATCACAGATGGTGGAGACTTGAAGGTTTGAAATCATCACCACAGAGGAAAGGGGGCAGCACTGACCAGGAACCTCAGAAGGATTTCCCAACAATGCCCACTCCTCTGCAGAGGTGGGAGACCCTAAGTTTGGCAACCACTTGAACTGAGCAGGTGTGCACTTGAGTCAGTGCCTCTGGCTTCAGGTAGAGGCAGGCGCTGGAGGTCCTGATCCGTGTGGTATTTGGGACAAGACACACAGGCAGAAAAGCCACGGGAGCCCCTCAACCTTGTTCAAGCCCTGCCTTCACCACCCACTTGCCTTTTTGGTGTCTCTGTTTCCTCATCTGTGAAATGGAAAAAAGAAGAACACAGTCCCCAATTAAAACCCAGAAGACCCTGAAAAATGCGAGCTGCTTTGGTAGGTTTGTGGAAACCTGGGTTGGTGCCATGCCCCGACCTTGCATGAGGCCATCTGTGGACTACTTACCCTCTTGAAATCATCTCCACAATCCGTTCATCATGTTTGATAACATGAGACGTATACATAATGCACGGTGCACGTGCCTTCCAATATCTGAAACACTTAAAGCCTGAACCATCCAGCACCAAGGTTTCATACTAGGCAGTTGGGACAGGAACTGCTGGAAACGTGGATGAACTGACCTCATAAAGGGCCCAACCCAGTGCCTGGTGCATGGTGAGTTTCCTGCTGTTACAGTTGAAGCAATCCACGGGGAGAAGAACCCAGTTAATATCCCCCTCCCGGGCAAGCTTCTTAGTATCTCGAGAGGCACAAAGCCTGGCAAGGGCCAACGTTTGTCCAGTGAATGAATGAATGAATGAATGAATGTCTTAGCTCCCTGACTGCACCGCATTCTCTTTAAGGGCAGGGGCTGTGCATTGTTCCCCTCGTCTGCACCCATGGTACCTGCTATAGAAACCGGCCTGAAGCAAGCACTAATAGATTCGGGATGAACAGGGACCTCATCTTTGCACCGCAGCACGAGCTCCTTGAGGCTAAATTGAGCCTCATGAATCCCATGGCTTGCGTGCAGAGCTCAGAGCTGCACAGGGCAAGTGTCTGGAGACTGAGTTAGCCAATGGATGAAAGGAGCTCCTCACTGTTGAATCGAGCCAGTTCTAGGCTTATTTCCATTTGTTTCCAAAAGCACTAAGAGAATTTCAAAATTTCTTAGCCTCAGTACTATACAAACAGGAAAAATAAAAGTCTGTGGGCTGTACTTGTCAGCTGTGGCTGCCATAACAAAATGTCACACACTGGGAGCCTTAAACAACAGATATTTATTATCGCACAGTCCTGGAGGCTGGAATTCTGAGATCAAGGTGTCGGCAGGGTTGGTTTCTCCTGAGCCCTCTCTCCTTGGTTTGTAGACAGCGTCTTCTCCCTGTATCCTCACGGGGTCACCTCTCTGTGTGTGGCTGTGTTCTCATCTCCCCACAAGACTCAGTCATGTTGGGTTGGGCTCACCCATATGACCTCATTTTGCCTTAATTACCTTTGTAAAGACCCTGTCTGCAAATACAGTCACCTTCTGAGATTCTGGGGGTTAGAACTTCAACACGGGGTTGGGAGAAGGCACAATTTGGCCCATCACAAGGATTCATGCCATAGTTCTGACCACAGCAATTCTGCTGTCTTAAAATTAAAAGAGCACAGACATTCACATTCCCCCAGAACAGAAAGCTCTTTCCAACTACAATGGCAGCTTGGCACAGGGAATCAAGGGCAGACTCTTGTCCACCCTCAGTTGTGTCCCTTCCCTGACCCAGGTCTGCAGTTTTCACCTGTAAAATGGGGACACAGGAGCAGCTGACGGCTGACACCCCACTTGGTTTCCAGCTTGGCGAAGGCAGGAGCCAGCGCCAACCAGCTACGGGAACCATTCTCTGCAGCTCAGTCAGGACGTGGGGACGGGGCCCTGCCCTGTGGTCAAGCTAAGCCCCATGTGGGCTCAGTACCAGACTAGTGACTCCATCTTTTGGTCCTTTCAGCACCACAGGGAGCCCAGCGGGCCTGCACCCCTAAGCAGTCAGGAGGAGGCTCACACCCAGAGGGAACCTTGCCGTGTGTCCTGCAGGGCAAGCGGGTGCTCCCATGGCCTAGGCAGCTCTGCAGTCCTCACACCTTCCCTGGAACTCTAAAAGGAGTGTTTGAGCCCCGGGTGGAGGGGCAGAGAGAGTGGGAGTGGGGGGTGAGAGTGAAGGAAAGAAGAAAGTGTGGAGGAAGAGGAGAGAACCAATATCCGGGAGACCCAGCAGCAAATGCCGCTGGGGGAAGGTCCTTCTTGTATGATTTCCACTTGACCATTTTGTTGCTGGGCCTCAGGAATCACCTCTTCGCCAGCTTCCTGCCCCTCTAGCGTGGGTCCAGCTACAGTGGGAGTCTCCCAGGCAGGCCTGATTGGTCAGCACTTGAGACCTCTCCAGGGGGAGCCCCAGGAAAGGGTAGAGAATGTGTCTGCCTGGCCCTGTCCCTCCTGTATTGCACCAGCCAAGGCCTCCAGGAAGTGACACGCCTGCATTTCAAGCCCTAGGAAGCCTGAACTTCCGGTTTGACAGTGAGGGGCCACCCAGCATAGCCTGGCACTGCACAAGCCAGGGTTGACAAAAGGTGCATGGTGTTTTATCCCCGTAGACTCACACTAACCACTCTGCTCCTGGGTATGTGCCAAACAGTCCTTCAGCCTGGGAGCAGCCCTGGTGTGGTAGGAGATGGAGGTGAGGATTGGGGTCAGCCCGGGGTCTGCCACTGGGGGAGTAGTTCGGGGACCTCCTGGGCACATCCCAGCAGCCGTCAGGAGCAATAGGCGGGATCCCTCCCAGCAACACAGACGGACTGTGAAAAACCACAGTGTGGTGTGCAAAAAGCAAGACGCAGAAGGGGGCACGGTAACAGCACAATTTCAATGGTCTACGTTAAAAACTCATCTTATTCATTCATTTCCTTGAACAAACATTTACAGAGTGCCTGTATTAGCCAGGCACTGTCTTGAACATCCAAACAATGATACACACTTCGTAAGAATATAAAAGCAAACCCCCCTAAATACATCAGAACAGTTACGTGCAGGAGGGGAACGCGGATAAAGGAGAGACACAGGGCCCAGGGCCGGCTGGCCAGTACTTTGCTTCAACCGATTGGCAGCCTGGGACTCCATAGCCCGAAGGCAAAACAACACATCCATGAGTGCCTCTGCCCATCAGCAGGCAGTTTTTAGGGGAAACAGAAGATTCCCCTCGTGGGAGGAGAACGCAGTCTAGACCCAGTAGTTGCAGTTCAGCAAGTGAAACGTAGGCCAGATTTCAGCCCCACTCGCCGCACAGTTGTCAGCCTTGGGCAGTGCTGGACCTGCAGAACTGTGCATGGCTGTCCTGCGTGCAGCTCAGCAGTTAGTCCACCCAGTGGTAACACACAAGGTAGTTGGATAGGGAGACAAAGGGAAGTAGAGAGAGGATCGATTTTAAAAGTACAGGAGAGAGGTAAGAGTCTCTGAGCTTCAAACCTGTATGGAAGGACACACCCCAAATCCCTGTGGCTAGCAGTCTTGATGGGAGAGGAATTGGAGAGACTCACAGAGGGGGCTGGGATTTCAGGGAAATTTTACTTTAGTCTTTATTGAGTCAACAGACGCTTGACTTTTTAATTAAAAATTAAGCAAAGGATCCGTTTCGCCATTCTGGTTGAGTATGCCATTGGGCAGGAACTGCTGGACGGCAGGATATATACTCTGACTATATAATTCAGCAATTACACTCCTGGGTATTTACCCAAAGGAGTTGAAAAACGTATGTCCAC
>NW_022311629.1:7772-19299 GCF_002776525.5 Piliocolobus tephrosceles | reverse complement strand
AACGTATGTCCACATGAAAACCTGCGCATGGATGCTGATGGCAGCTTTATCCATAATAACTGTCAAAACTGGGAAGCAACCAAGACACCTATGGATAGGTGCATGGATAAACAAACTGGGGGACATCCAGACAACGGAATAGTCTCCACTGTTAAAAAGAAAGGGGCTGCAAGCACTGAGAAGACAGGGAGGAAGTTCAAATGCAAATCACCAACTGAGGAAGCCAATCTGAAAAGGATACATGCTGTGTGACTCCAACTATAGGACATTCTGGAAAAGGCAAAACCACAGAGCAGTAAAAAGATCAGCGGTTGCCAGGGTTTGGGGGGAGGGAGGATGAATAGATCAAGCACAGGTGGTGCTGAGGGCAGTAAGTCTACTTTGTGGGATTCTATAGTGGTGGATACATGGCATCAGACATTTGTCCAAACACATAGAGTATACAGCACCGAGAGAGAACCCTAACGTCCGCTGGGGTCTCGTGCGTTAATGTAGGTTCAAGAGTCGTAGCCAATACCCCACTCTGGTGGGGGAAGCTGATTATGGGGGAGGCCGTGCATGCAGGGGGAGGGGCATAGGAGAACTTGCTGCATTTTCCTTCAGCTTTGCTGTGAACCTGAAACTGCTCTAAACAATAAAGTCTAGTTTCTAAAAATTAGAAAATTCAGAACTATGAAAAGAAGAAATTATGGTTATTACTTTAAAATAAATGGAGAGATCTACCAACAAAAAAAATAGTGAAAGGGTTTAAGGAGAAACATGAAGCGATAGACAGTCAGTCACTCAGTCAGTCAGCCAAACAGACGGTCAGATAGTCAGTCATACAGATAGTCAGCCGGTCAGATAGTCAGTTAGTCAGTAAGTCAGATAGTAAGTCAGTCAGTCAGTCAGCCAGCCAGTCAGTCAGTCAGTCAGTCTGTCAATCAGTCAGATAGTCAGTCAGCCGGTCAGCCAGTCACTCAAATAGTCAGCCAGTCAGTCAGCCAGTCAGATAGTCAGTCAACCAGTCAGCCAGCCAGTCAGCCAGCCAGCCAGTCAGTCACTCAAATAGTCAGTCAGCCAGTCAGATAGTCAACCAGTCAGTCACACAGAGGAGGCTTCTACTTCATCCTCGGAAGAGCTTGGAGGGCTTCCTGGAGGAGGCAGTTTCTACACTGAATCTTGAAAGGGAAGCACGAGTTCACCAGGCCTAGAGGCCAGGCAGGCATTTCAGCAATGTGTCGATGACGTGGTTGGCCAAGGTGGGGTGGGGTACGCTGTGAGCGAAGCACCAGAGACTGAAGCAATCATGTTCCTTTGAGACCCAGTGGTATGGCCACTTTCCACACAGTGTCTACTTCTAAGATGGACACTCAGAGCCAAAAATCACCCTCAGGAAAGAGTCACGTCCAAAACTGCCAGTACAGCCCATGACAAGCCCAGGCTGGCCCAGCCTGTCTTTATTCCAACTTGGAAATGGACCTCTTGTTCCCTCAGTTGAGCACCAGCTGAATGAACAGCTTTAACTGAGGTGGGGTACTCACAGGTAAGGTCTCCCAGGACCGAGGGTGCCTGAAGAACCGACTTGCACACGCATACCCAGTTCCAGACAAGTGTGCAGGGACGGGGCGTGGTGCAGATTTAGTGTCATGTGACTGTGTTCTCACCGCAACCCATGCACTGACAGAGGGTTTTATGCCTAATACATAAAGACTCTTACAAGTTAAGAAGAAAATAGGTACCTAAGTAGAGAAATGGACAAAAGTCTTTCATTTTGAGACAGGGTCTCACTCTGTTCCCCAGGCTGGAGTGCAGTGACACAATCACAGCTCACTGCAGCCTTGACCTCCTGGTCTCAAGCAATCCTGCCCTCCCAGCCTCCTGAGCAGCTGGGACCACAGGTACATGCCACCACACCTGGCTAATTTTGTACTTTTTGTAGAGACAAAACATAGTAGAAACTATGATGCCCAGGCTGGTCTCAAACTCTTCACCTCAAGTGGTCCTTCCACCTGGGCCTCCCAAACTGCTGGGAGTGCAGGCGTGACCCACCACACCCGGCTGAAAGTCTTGAATAATCATTTCACAAGAGAGGATATCCACATGGCACCACATATATGAAAAGGTGCCAATGCAAATTAAAATCCCAGCGAGCTAGCACTACACACCCACCAGATAAGGTACAATGAGAGAGACTATGCCCATTGTTGAGGAGGATGTAGAGCACTGAGGATTCTCCCGGGAGGAGGATAAGGTGGTGTTGTCACTTTGGAGAACTGTTTGAAAGATCCAGGAAAGCTGAACCTATGCATATGCTGTGACCCAGCAGTTCCACCCCTGGGCACAGACCCTACGGAAATGCAGAGACTGATTGACCTACATCCATCACTCATTCCACAAGTACTTATCAAGCACCTCCTATGTGCCAATCACTGTCCTGAGAGCTCAGGACACACATGATAAAGGAGACTAAAGTGCTGGGAGATCGCATTCTGGAGGAAGAGAGATGTAAATAAGGCAAAATAAGGACAGCGGATGCGTGCCCAACAGGGATCCAAGCTGCGGAGCACCCTGGAGCGATGAGTGGGGAGAGAGGCTGGGCCAGACTAGGGGTTCTGGGCTGGGGCTATAATGTGGTGCTCACTAAGGAGACAGTATCCGCATATCTGAGCGGCCTGTGAGAGGTCAGAGGGAGTGGACTGTGGGCAAGTCTGGAGAAGGAGAGTCCAGGCAGATGGAAGAGGGTGAGCAAAGGCCCTGGGGCAGATGTTGGAGGAATAGCCAAGAGGTCAGTGTGGCTGTGGGTCTTAAGCAGAAGGGGAGGTGGAAGCAGTCAGAGAGGGGAGGGGCCTTCAGGAGAGCCGAAAGAAAGGCAGGGTCTGGCTGGGCGCGGTGGCTCACTCCTGTAATTCCAGCACTTTGGGAGGCTGAGGCAGGCGGATCACGAAGTCAGGAGATCAAAACCATCCTGGCCGACATGGTGAAACCCCGTCTCTACTAAAAATACAAAAATTAGCTGGGTGTGGTGGCACATGCCTATAGTCCCAGCTACTCAGGAGGCTGAGGCAGGAGAATCGCTTGAACCCGGGAGACAGAGGTTGTAGTGAGCCAAGATCGCGCCACTGCACTCCAGCCTGGCGACAGAGAAGGACTCAAAAAAAAAAGAAGAAGAAAGAAAGAAAGAAAGAAAGAAAGAAAGAAAGAAAGAAAGAAAGAAAGAAAGAAAGAAAGAAAGAAAGAAAGAAAGAAAGAAAGAAAGAAAAGAAAAGAAAAGAAAAGAAAAAGAAAGAAAGGCAGAGTCTGTCTCCCCACAGACAGGAGCTGATGGAGGCAGAGCTAGCTCTCACCCCGCTGCGTGTCCCCAGCACAAATCAGGCACTTCACAGCTTCCCAAAAATGCAGCAAATCAAGCCAGTCTCATGGGGAGAGGATCTGGGCTGCCTGGTCTTCCACTGTGTCCATCAAGTGTCTAGACCATGACCTGACAACATTTCTTATCTGCAGCCCCTTTCCTGGGGCCTTGGCAGTGACTGCCACCTGGGCAGGTAGGCATCTCATGCCACCACGTGCAGGAGACCTGCAGCACACACATCTAGGCCCCAGAGGCTGCAGCATCACAGATGGGAGGTGTGCCAAGGCCACCAGGTGAGGGCACTAACAGTGCTCCAAAGGCAGAGCTGCCCTCCATGCTGTGGACCACTCCGCAGCCCCACAAAAATCCCTGGCCTTAGCAGAGAGCCTCCCGGTCATATTACAAGCAGCCTAAATAAGACACCTTTAATAAAAAGGAAACACACAACCCCATTTATATAGCGTGTAAAATAGATTAAAATAATTTTAAATGCATGAGTAACTCACAGAGACTGTTTAAAAAAAAAATCACAAGCAGCACTTTGTGGTGAAGACTTCCAGGAACAGGGGCTTGTCCTGCAGACAAAGGACCCCAAAAGACAGGGGCCAGGCCATGGATTTCGAGAGGTGAAGCCAGCTAGACTTCCTGGGTCAAGTGGGGACTTGGAGAACTTTTCTGTCTTACAAGAGGATTGCAAAATGCACCAATCAGCCCTGTAAAAATGCACCAATCAGTGCTCTGTAGCTAGCAAGAGGATTGTAAAATGCACCAATCACCAGGATCTTTAAAGTAGCCAATTGCAGGGAGGATTGAAAAAAGGGCATTCTGATAGGACAGAAACAAAACAGGGGCGGGACAAATAAGGGAATAAAAGCTGGCCACTCCCCAGTCAGCAGCGGCAACCTGCTCGGGTCTTCTTCCGAGCTGTGGAAGCTTTGTTCTTTTGTGCTTCACAATAAACCTTGTACCACCGCTCTTTGGGTCCGTGCCATCTTTAAGAGCTATAACACTCACTGTGAAAGTCTGTGGCTTCGTTCTTGAAGTCCGTGAGACCACGAACCCACCGGAAGGAACCAGCTCCGGACACAATGGGACTCCTACAATGTAGCCCTGAAGGCTGGCCTTTCCAGGAGTGGGACACGGAGCCTGGCTTATACCCAGGTACTACGTGGCAGAGCAAGGTGCTAGCGCCATGAGCATCCAGCCTGAGTCCTCCCTTCCGTTTTTCATGCTGTCCACCAGCTCAGACACACGGGCAGAGATGGTGGCCCTGAGGTCTGGACGTGGGCACGGAAATGGTGCTTTGGATCTCACCCACTCACCCTTGCCTTCCGTCTCCTTATTTAGGAAACACTCTAAGGGCTAGCGCTGCCCACTTGCTGCAGCTGTCTTTTGATGGCCCCTCTTGAATCACACACCTCCTATGATGGGGAACTCACCCCCTGACAGACATCCCTGGCAGCTGACACTGGGAGAAAGCTTTTCTTTGCTGGCACCAGCTTCCCTAGGAGAACAGCCCCGGAGGTTGTTCCCAGAACTCCATGGGAGGACTGTCCCCAGCCTACCCTTGCTCCTCTCATGGGACCTGGGCCCTCTCCTGCAGCCCACCTTGGTCCTCCTACCGGGATGCACACCTTCCTCCTGGATCAAATGAGCTGCTCTTCTTCTCTGTGAGTCCCCAACCCTATTCCTTGCCCACCTCTAATCACAGACATCAAGTCCCAGCTGCCTGGAGGGCAGCCAGCAGGGAACTGCCAGCGGCTGGCACCACTTCCCACCTCTCCTCCCCAGGGTCCTTCGCACCTGCCACAGCTCAGGCCTCACATTAAAGCTCCTCCAGCTCAGCCAGCCAGCAACTGAGCGCTCCTTAAGATGCACCTGAGTCCCACCTCTGCCACATCTGATCCTGCCCCATCATTTCTCATCTGGATGGCGGCAGGAATTCCCACGGCTCCCTGCCTAGACGCTCTTCCCACCCCCAGACACAGCAAGAGGACCCCTCAAACCTCCGTCAGATCACCTCTCTGAGGGGAAGCGAGGCCCAAGCCTGCCCCACAAACTCTTGCCACACTGGCTGGGCCCTTGTGCCTGCTGTGCCCTCCCCTCCCACTTCTCCCTTGCTCCCGTGTCACCAGCTCCGTGGGGCCTGTCGGATTGTGCACCCATTCCTCTTCCTTGGTTTATTTTCACCAAAGCACTTCCCTTTGGTGACCTATGACATCTTTACTTACTAATTTTGTTCACTGTCCCCACAGCTGGATGTGGCTCCCAAGGGTGGGGTTTTGCCTGTCCTGCCCTCAGCTGTGTCCTACAATCACCAGGTGCCCAGCTGTGTTCACCGAATGTACTAACAAGCGAAGAAAGCAGTCATGAGCTCGGAGTGAATGATGCAGAGCGGGAGGGAATGCATGCTCTCTGAGGGGATGGGCCAAGCCCAGAATCTTGTCCAAAGAAGGTAAAATATGCATAACATAAAATTTACCATTGTAACTATTTTTAAGAGTTCAGTGGTTTTAAATACAGTCACATTGTTGTGCAACCATCATCATCATCATCATCCATCTGCATAACTCTTTCCATCTTGTAAAACTGAACCTCTGTCCCCCTTCAACACGAGTTCCCCATTGCCCCTCCTCCAGCCCGAGTCGGCTCACTGTGCACCGGCTAGCAAATTGTCCGAGTCCAACAAGAGAACACCCAGGCACCCAACAGGTTACATGAAGTGGGTTTGTGCCTTGCAGACAGGCAGCAAGGGACAGCGGATCCCTGGGATCCCCTGTCTTGTTCATTCACGTGTGCCCCACTTGCACCCCAGCTGAAGGGTCCTGGAAAGCAGGTCTTGGACTGGGTTTTAGACCATGGAGCAAAGAGGCTTGCTGGCTAAACCACTGAAGGACATCCTGCTTCTATGGTGGGAACTAGAACAGAGCCAGGGTTGCCCCAGGCGTCCCTCTCCATGGGTGTCATAGCCACAGCACATTCTACAGTTGTTCTTGAGAACTACAAGTGAGTAAAGGGGGAGAAGCGAGATTGTCCAAAGCCACCTAAACCTGGCACTCCCGTTCTACTTTCTGTCTCTGTGACTTTGATGACTGTAGGGACATCATATAACTGGAATCACACAGTATTTGTCCTTTGCTGACCGCCTTATTTCACTGAGCATAATGTCCGCAAAGTTCGTCCACGTCGTAGCACGGGTCAGCACTTCCTTCCTTTTTAAGTGTGAACAACATTCCACTGCGTGTACAGAGCACATTTTGTTTCTCAGTTCATCTGCTGATAGACACTTGAGATGCTTCCACCCTTTGGCTATTGTGAATCATGCTGCTACGAACATGGGTGTACAAATAAGGCACGAATAACTTCTTATTGTAAGACCAAATAAGGGAACGAGGAAATGAATACACAAATGAATTTTAAAAATGATATGTAAAGAGCATCCACACTTGCGCTTCTCCCACAGCCCCACTCACTCCCTGCCCGAGATACTGGTTTCTGCCACCGAGGCCTCCTCCTCCTCCTCCTCCTCTTTCTCCTGCCTTGCGCATCCCCCATCAGCAAGAGCACAGGAGCTCCATGTGGACTGGGCCTCCAAGAACCCGCTGGGCTGCCCAGCGGGGCCCCTTCACAAAGAAGCACACCGTCCCTTCTTTACAAGGGGTCCTGCTTGCTTATGTTCACAGGATGTCCAAGGTCTCCTCGAAGATCAGGAAATGGAGGCAGCCACCCCAGCCTCTGAGTAGCCGCTGCTGGCATCACACAGACCGGGTATCAGGGAGTGTGCGGTCCTCCTTGCTTTCTCCTCCTTGCCTTCCCTCTTCCTTCCTCCTCCTCCTCCCCCTAACACACCAGGGAGGCCGCTGCATGATTAACGCAAAGCTGTTTGAAGCCGAACGTGGAGGATTCCAGAAGCTCTGAGCTGGGTAGGGTCCTACTCTTCAGCTGGTCTTAAACCTCGTTTTGCAGCTCTCCTGTTGTTCCAATAAAAGCCTACCCAGAACCACAACAGTTTAGAGACATGAGGGGAGCTGCTTTCATGGTTTCCCCTCCCCACGGTGGCCCTCTATGGAGCTTGCCCATCCACTCATGTTACACAGGGCAAGACTGATGCCACACAGCTGACAAAGGGTGTGGTGTCCAGCAAATCAACCCAGCGGCAGCTGGAGCTTAACCTTGCAGGGGAACTCTGGGAGCCAGTGTGGACAGCACCCCTCAGCATCATCTACCTGGCGGTGAGGCAGGTCTCTATCCACAAACTCCCAGCCACCCCTGGTTGAGGACCACTTTCAAGGGTGAAAGGGGTGAATTTCTTGGCACTTTCAGGCTGCTACAAGGGCAGGCTTTGGTGGCAGCAGAAGCCCTCAGCCAACTCAAAGCCAGAGCTTACAGCTCAAAGAGCTGGGCCATCGTTCATTCATTCATTCATTCTTTCATTCACTGCAGGGCCTGGTGGGTTTTATTGCTGCTGAAGCATCAGTGTAGGAATGACGTGGCCTGACCTATGAGACCGTGAGGAGTCCCAAGAGTGGAGCACCACTAGGGTCACACCCATGCTGCCAAAGGCATGCCAATCAGCCTGCGCCTGCCTCAGTTTACCACCAGCAGGCAGGAGAGGAGAGGGTGTTGCATTCCACTGGCTGTGACAGGGAAGGCCAAGCTAACTATTGTCATGAGATCATAACCAGACAGAGTTTGGCCAGGACCTCCCAGTGTGTAAGTGTCGGGGCAGCAGGACATTCACTCATCCGGTCCACAGATCTTTGCTGTGCACTTGCCACATCCCAGTGCTGTCCAGGAACCGGGGTGCAGGACAGGCAGGGTCTCTGCCCTTCCGGAGCAGACATGCTGGTGAGAGAGATGGGCAGCAGCCCATCGACTGGTAAGCTCCCGAGGACTGCCCTCGTGTAAGTGCCATGAAGACAACAGAAGGGAATTATGCCAGACCCTCAGGGACCCCAGCACAAACTTGCCTCCAAAGCCCAGGCTCTCTCCTTGCCAACAGTCCATCATCGGCCCACAAGGAGGGAGGAGCAGCAAAGGCCTGCAGAGAGCCAGCCCTGTCCCCTTGACCAGAACAGGAATGCCCCCTGCAGTTCTGTGAGCTCCTCCATCCTAGTAGCTCCCATCAGCTCCAGGGACACCACTCGAACACCAAGTTATACCCTCATATTTATTCCAAAAATATTTTGGGAGGAAATCCCACTCATTGCCTGTCTAGGCACCCAATGAGGACATGAGATCATGTTACCAGTTCCTATTTTAAAGAGGGGGAAACTGAGGCACAGAGAAGCCGGGTAACTTGCCGAAGGTCACACAGCTAACAAATGATGAAGCCCTGGGTATTAACCACAGTACTAGGCTGCCCCATGGCTCAGCTGTGCTTGTATTTGGGCCCTTCACTGATTGAACTCAGAACAGCTGTATTGTGGAATGAATTGCAACGCAGTTCAGCAAGCTAAGCCTTCTCTGGGAATCTTCTCAGGGCTGAAGGTACAGGACTAGCTCATCAAGTTACTTTGGGCTGAACTACATCCCAGCTCTGCTTGCCATTCGCTCGGTGTGAGACCCTTTTCTAAGCCTCCGTTTTCTCATCTGAGAAACAGATTTCACAGTCTCTGTCTCAAAAGGTTTTCGGATTAAGCACACAGGGATTAGCCACGGCCATGCCCAATGTCAGTGCTTCCAAAATGGTGGAGGTGGGGGTGGAAAGGCCCCATCCTGGGCCTGGCACACATAGCTGGTCCCCGGTGCTAGCTGGCTTCTATCCCTGCCTCTGCTTGGAGAGGGCCTGGGCTCCCTTCAGGCTCCAGGGCTGGGGAACGATGCCACGTGGTGCTCCTGCCCCACATCCCCACATGGAGCCCTGGACCATTCCCAAATCCTGACGCAAGACCAGCCCAAACCCCTCTAGACCTTCCCCCTGCCCACACTCAGCCACCAGCCACCATTCAGATAGGAGGAGGGGCTTCTACAGACATCCCTGGGGGGAAAAAAAGAACCACTCAGCCAGCATCCTCCTGATTCTGAGGCTGGGGAGTGGGGATGGTATCTGAGCATTTGCAGACTAAGTTCCTTAAAGTGCAGGGGAATGCTGGGTGGAGAGGAGCTGTGAGAGACTTTGCCCCAAAGATAGATGCCAGGTAGATACACTAGGCATTGTGAGTGGTGGTGAGTGCCAGAGCACACTGCAGGGTGAGTCAGGGTCTGAGCAGTCCTCTTCTGCGAAACGCCCCTTGGGAGCCCAGGACAGAAGAAGCAGACAGTCCCTGGCAGCCGGGAGCACAGGGAAGAGCATTGCAGACTGAGGAACAGCATGTGCGAGTGCCCTGGGGAAGGAGGGAGGTTGGCTCATTGGGAAAGCAGAAACACAAAGAGGAAGTTTTCTGTCACTTTCCATTTTCTCCACTACCGGGCAGCGAACTCGCTTGTTTCTGTGCTCAAGGTCACATGGTGGTCTGGGGGACAGCTGGGCTGCCTTCTTTCAGTAACTCTTTCCTCACCCTAACTTTTCCACCTTCCTCTCCTATCTGCACTTTCCCTTTCCTTTCCCCAGCCTGTCTCTCCATTTCTCCCCCTCGCTTTCCACCGTTTTTGTGCCTCCGCACCCCGACTCTCTCACACACACTTCCCTGTTTCCCCTTTTCTCTCTCTTAGACACTGCCGCTGTCTTCCACCTCTGTCTCTCCTTTCTGCATTTCTTACCCCGTGTCTCGGTCTCTCCTCCCTCGGGGTTGAGTCCCTCTGCGGGTTCTCCCCTGCCTCGGCCTCCACCTGCCCCTTGCACGGGCGGCGCCGCCTGCCGTGCGCAGCGCGAGCCTTGCTAATGCGTTTCGCATGGCGCGTCAGTCAAACGCCCTTCTAATGTCCTTAAAGCACGCAGAAAATTGCATCCTTATGAAAAAGGAGAAAAAAAGCAAATTGCCTGGTGGAGGCGGAGCCGCCGCGGGGGCTGGGGCGGCTGCGCGTGCGGGCCGAGTTGCGTTCGGCAGGGCGGACTGGGGGCTGCTGTCAGGGGCTCTCCCCGGCCAGGGCGCAGGAGCAGGACGCTGCCTCTTCCCAGCGCTTCCAAGTGGTGCCTGGGCCTACATCCTTGCCTGCTCTCTCCCACTCTCCCACCTCTCCTTGCTCGTTCCGGACACCCTGGCCTCCCACTGCACCACCTCCCTCCGCCAGGCTCACAACCGCCTTCCGACCACTGCACTTGGTTTCCCTCATCCCCAGGCGCTTTTCACAGCATGGCCCCTTCCTCCTGGTCACTCAGGTCTCCACTGAAGGGTCACTTCCTGAGACCAATCTTCCCAGACCACCCTGGCTAAAGCCCCCACCCCACTCGTCTTCTATCACCTGCTGCATTTTCCACTTGACAATGATCACTCTCTGAAATCATCTTGTGGATTTAATTGTGGCTTCTTCACCCTCTGTCCACCCCTCCCTAGCACCGTGTCTGGCACGCAGAGGGCACGTTGAACAAACTGGTGAACAAATGAGTGAGACTTACTCCAGGCCGGCAGGGGCTTTGGAGACCCTAAGGCATGCGGGGCACCCCCAGCTGAACCTTGAGGCTGCTGAGTGAGGGCCAGTGGAGACTCACCAAGCTGAAATCAGATCCAATTCGTTGCTAATGGTTTTGTGTTCCTGGGCAAGTTGCCTAACATCTGTGAGGTTTATCTTCTGGAAAATGGGAGCAGGAGCACCTACCTTACTGGGGTGTCACTGGATGGACAAGGTAATTCAGAAGAAACTGGCAGGGCAGATCCTGTCCCTAGCGCTAGGAATTGTCTGCCACACTCAGTAAGTGCTTGTTAAAGGAATGAAGGGCCGACATAAGAGCTTGATACATATCAGCGAGTTCATGCTGCCTCTGATGTCAGATGCATGATTATTTCCTGAAGCATTGAGAAAGGAAAGTTGTTTAAATATTGCGAATGGAGCCATAACCCATTGCTGTCATGTCACCTGGAATTTGTATTTTATACCTACTCAAAGATCTCTTTTAGGCTTATTAGGACATAGATTTAAAAAAAAACAACAACACAGATCACTATTGAGTTTACATCAAAACGGCAACTATCAGCACAATCAGTCATCAGTGGAGGTATTCCTAGAGCTTCTCTGAGGTCAGAGGCATCTCTCTCAATGAACACCCTCTAAGCTGCTCCTCCCCTGTGAATTTCTGTGCCTTGCTGAAGGTCATCC
>NW_022311629.1:0-7762 GCF_002776525.5 Piliocolobus tephrosceles | reverse complement strand
TTGCTGAAGGTCATCCCCCTCCCCAAGCTGCTCCTCCCCTGTGAATTCCTTGGCCTACCTGAAGGACTCCCCTCCGTGGTCTTCCCATCCAGAGTTGGTGCCTGAGAGGCCAGAGGCCACCACTGTCCACTGGAATGGCTGGATAACCTCGGCAAACCCGTGGGAGTGTGTGTGTGGGGGGGTTACATGGGGCAACCATGACACCCACAGCCTCTGGTACCCTCACCCCCATCCCAACTGTCATGGAACCCAGACTTTAGAAATGGGAAGATGCTGTGTTAAAGTTGAGACCTAGGAACTCTACTGTGTAAGAGCTAAGACAAATCGAACTTCTGAAGTCACACCAGTGAGGGTCCCCCTTTCAAAGTCAGAGAGATCCCAAGAGGGAACGCCCTGCCCTGGAGAGGCCTCTGACAGTCCTGGTGCAGGAAGTTGTGAGTGGCCAGGGTACCAGAGCAGGGGTAAAGAGCTGAGCCAGACTGAGTCAGCAATTGCTGGCCCTATGGCTGCAGTTACCTTCCTGTCCTGCCCAGCGGAGCCAGGAATCCCAGCTCTCTTACCTCCCTATAGTGGGGTTAGGGAGGTGGCATTTGAGAAGTTTTCCTTCAGCTCCGAGATCTGGCCCCGGGCTGAGCTGGAAGGGAGGGTGGGGACGGTAGGTGGGACCGCTGGGGAACCCAGCCTGGACAGAGGTGGCAGAGGTTCCCAGCATCAGCTAGTCTCCTCCGTGGACACAGGAACCCAAAGTGCGCTCAGGGGATGTCCTTTGCATTCTTTCTCGGGTACTGTCATTTCTAGGGCAGAGGCTCCCTGACCTGTAGAAAGGAAATCAGGCGGGGGAGCAACAGAAAACAGATGAGGTGCCAGGTTTCTGCTCGGACCCTGGAGCTCCAGGAAGATGGGGGGAGACGGCCAAGTGGAGGTGCTCACTCCAGGTTGAGAGGACCACATTTTGGCCACCCCTAGCCGGCCCTGCTCGGTTTTCCTGTAGCACAGTAAGACAGTGCCCTCCGGTTCCAGGGAACAAAAACTTCAGATTCCGCTGTTGTCGACTTGGGCCAGGACCCGCGCTTCTTTATTTTTTTATTTTTTTCTTTCTTAGTCCCCACAAGTGACCCTCTAGGGGAATCCAGAACAGGGAAGGGAACAAGCCAGAGGAATTTTTTTCTTTTTTTTTTTAGGTGGAGAGCCGGGGGAGGGATGGGGCGTCCCCGCTCGCGACTGCGCTTGCGACTGTCCTCGCGGTGCGGGGGCTCTGCATGGGGCCGGCGGTGAGCTGGAATATCCAAGCCGGCTGCAACTGGCCTTCCGTTTCCTACACGCCTCCTGCGTGCCGGGCCCAGCTGGGCGCCGCCCAAATCTTCTCTCTCCCGGGACTCCAGCTCCCCTTCTACTGACCAGGAGAACGTCTTGCTCCGAGCCAGGATCACACCAGTCAAGAAGCGACCCCCTCCCCCATCCCGGGCCGGGGCCTTTCTGCCAATCCTCCCCCCAAAGACTCCCTCATTCCCCAAGCCACCTTGAATAAAGCACACTGAGCGCAAACTTCGCGCCTCTGGGCGAACGCTGCCTCCAGTCGAATCCCAGCCTTCTCTCCGCCCCCAGCCCTTCGCGTCCCCAGGGTCCAGGCGGTTGCAGGCGCTCCCCACTCCCGCAGGTCCACAGCTCTCGCGAGACTCCTGAGCCCTCTCCCTCCCCTGGCTGCGGCCCCCGGGCTCCGGGAAGCTCAGCCACCGCCTAGGCCCGCGCCATATCTGGGTTTTGTTTCCCAGGAACTTGGGGATGAGAAGAGACTTGTGCAAGGAGGGGAAGAGGAACGGGATTCAAGGGACCCTTTCTTCAAGCCCCGGGCCTGAAATGAGGGATGCGACTGCTGCCTGCAGACAGAGAGACAACCTCAGCGCTTGGTGGCTGGGGCGCAGTGGCACGCAGGGCGGGCGCCAGGTAGCTCCAGTCCGGCACGCGCAACCCGACAGACCGCGTCACCTTGGAAGACACGATGCGGCCCTTTACCTAGAGTGGCAGCTTTGCGGGCTTGGTCAGCACGGGGTCTCTGGGCCGGCGGGCAATCATCTGCCTCTGCGCCTTAGCTCCCTGGAGCGGGCCTGGAGCTTCCTTCGGGTCTCAAGGGTTCCACCAAGCATGGAAGCCCTGAGCTGCCCAAACACAATGGCGTGCAGCCGGCTACCTTCCCCGGTCTCAGGGACTCGGTCTGTCTCTGCTTTCCCTGTCCCGCCAAGGAGCACAGAAGTGAAGGCAGTGACAAAAACTCCACCCCTCCCGCACTGCAGGGCCTGGAATCTGGTCTCCCTCATTTGAGGCCCAACTTCCCCACTGACCCACAGGTGACCTCCGACCGGAGTTCCCGCATCAAGTTCCCCTTTGTGCCTGGAGGGGGCTGTTCCTGCTGAAATATTGGGGCCCTTGTGCTCTGACTCCGGATTGGCCGGACCCCCTCCCCCACCTGTCAGAGCCCTGGTCCTACAAAGACCACTAGGTCCATAACACCAAAGACTCACAGGGCAGCTAATCTGCCGAAGGTTGCCTTCCTCGGATTTAGCAAAACCGGAGAGCCCGGAACGAACTGTGACTGATGCTGGTCAGATCCCCCTCCTTGCCCCTCTGGACTGGTGTAGGTACATTCTACCTTCTTCCACAATTCTGTATGATAGAGACATAGCTGGAAACTGGGTCCCTCAGGCCTCCCTTTCCAGGGAAGTCAGACCTTCACTTCCTGTCCTTTCAAATGGAGAGGATTAAATGCAGTCAGATAAGTCACTTGGCTGCTGGGACCAGTGCAGGCAGGGTCGCTAGGCTGAAAGACCTGGGAGTAACCCCAAGGCTGGAAGGGATTAGGGGCCACAGTCACACACTGATGATTCATTCATTCCAGGCGGTCAGGGTTGGTTAGGTTTTCTGGCTTCTCAGGAAAAGCAGGCGAGTAGTCTGGGAGCTGTTTGCAAGGCTGAATTAAGAACCCAGAGTGAGCAAGAGCTGATTTCTCACACCTGGCAGGACCAGGGTGAGGAAAGTGGCTGCAGCCCTCAGAAAGTGCTTGCTCTCTCCCCCTCCTCTCCCCACACTGCCCCCCCCCCCAAAACCCCTCATTCCTTCAGGCCTTGAGGTCCCAGGAGGGAAAGTCGGAGCTCAGGTTCTGTGAAGAGCCTATCAAGCCAAGATCTGAAAGGCAAGGTGTTGCCACAATAGGTGGGGGCCAGAAGAGGTCACTTTCACATTCTGAAACACAATACTTGCAGCTGAGTTATTTGTTCCTGAATCTTTTTTGTTGTGCCTAAATCTCTTTTCCTTTTTGAGCCTGGAAGGACCTGGCTTCAGGAACTCTGAATGACCAAGTTTCATAGTCTTACTGAGCTTTAACCAGTAAAGTGGCCATCGCTCCATCCCCACCTCTGGTTCATCCTTCCCACCCCCCGCTTCAAGAAGCACCAGGACAGGAACCTACAGGCAGCCCTGAGCCCAGGCTGGACTGCGGGAAGACAACTGAGACCTCCAGGAGAAGGGGGGCACCTGATGGCACACACGGCCAAGCTGTGTCCCTGCAAGGGACCACCTTCCTTAGGCCGGTGTCAGCTGAGTCCTCTCTCTTGCGTCAGCCAGGTGCCCTCACTGCCCGGAGCTGGAACTCAGAGTATCCTGCGGAAAACGTGAGAACTCTGGGGAGCCACTGCTGCTGCAAGGACCCGCGGGCGGGCTACCGCGCTGGCGGGGGCTCTGTCCAAACCTCGCGTCCTCGACTTCCCATCCGCCTCATAATGGGTTGGTGAGGACCATCTCAAGAACCGCACAAACTGGTACTTCAAGTCCCAGGAAACCGAAACAACAACCGAGGCGGCTGTCTGTCCGGACCATTTCCGGAGCGAGCTCTGCTGCGGACCTCTGGCTCCCCTCCTTTGGGCACCCGCGGTGCGGCCAGACCGCTCCTGCCAGCGACTCTCCGGCTGGCAAGGAAAAGGAGGTGGAGTTCAGACTGGCCCCTCACGCCCAGAGTGGAAGCGATTCCTAGGATCCTGCAGCCACCGAGCCGCCCGCCGTGCCTAGCCCGGGCTTGGTGGCGACGGGCACAGCTGCCTTCGACAGAGCCGGAGGAAAGGAAGTTTAAGAAGCAACTGCCGGCGTTCCGCTTATCTTGCCGCGCCCACCCGCACCCACTGCGGATTCAGAGGCAGCTCCACCGAGCCCGATTGTGTCATAAAATATTTTATTGGAAAAAAAAAGTCACCGTCTTCGCAAGAGGGGATAGGGGCCCCAGCGACATCGGGAACCGCCTCCGGGCCGAGCCGACCGGTTGCCCTGGGGGTCTCAGGCCGTGGTTTCCTGAGCCCAACCGCCGGTCCCCGACGTTCAGAAGCGGGTGTGTGCCTGGAGGCTCCCCGGCCGGGAGGGCAGGCCCCAGACGGGGTGGGGGTGCAGGCGAGGAGCGGGGCGTGAATGCGCGTGGAGCGCTCTGCGCCACGGAGCTCAGGGCAGAGACCAGTAGCTTCCGCCGCGCTGGATGCGAGTCTCCCAGGTTAGAGCCCAGAAGCGCGCTGGGACCTGGGTCTGGCTTTAGGGTCTGTGTCCTTCCTCGTTTGGCCCCAATTGTCCGCATTCAAGATCATAATAAAAAGGTTTAGGAAGTAAACGTCTTGGAAGCGGAAGGGCCGGCTCGCAGGTTTCCGCCGGTTGAGGGGGCTGCGGGCGGCGCGGGCATCCCGGGCCCCGCACCGTATGCCGCCCTCAGTCCTCGCGGCTCCTGTCGCTGGGCTCGCCCGGCACCTCCGCCGGTTTCTCCGCATCCTTGGCACGCTCCTGCTCAGTGAGCTGCTCACTCGTTGGAATTGAGTTCTTCTTGGGCCGCCCCTTGGGCTTGGTGGGAGACTCCAGGCCGCCGCCCTGCAGCACCTGCACGGGGGACGCCAGCACCTGTGTGCTCCGAGCCAGGACGTGGACTGGGGACCCCGGAGACGTGCACCCAGGTGGGACTAGGGAGTACAGGAAACCATATGAGGAAATGGTGGGGAAATGTCCCGGGAAATGGCGGCTATTTGTCCAAATGCCGCTGGGGAGCGGCCTGGCCTGGAGAGCGTAAGACTGCCAGGAGGCCTGAAGGTGCCACGAGAGAGGAAGAAATGTCGGCTTAGCCAGGCACCCAAGGGGCAGAAAGAACTGAGAGTCCCGGTGCGTACCAGGCACCGAGGGAATGGGGAGGTTGGGCAGAGTCTACTCTCTGCGGGGAGAAGGAGGAGAGCAGCTCTGCATGGCACCGGGGCATGGCCCAGGAAGCCGAGGGGCGGGAAGCCACCAGGCACACTCACTATTTTCTTCCACTTCATCCTCCGATTCTGGTACCACGTCTTCACCTGCAACTGGCTCAGGCCCAGGGATTCAGCAAGATCTATTCTGGAAAGAGCAGGGCGCACCCTCAGCAAGGCAAGTGATCACACTCCCACAGCCCGCTGGCCCCAGCCTTGCCGCGTCCTACCTGTCCGGCGTGGAAAGGTACTTCTGCTTCTCAAAGCGTTTCTCCAGGCCCATCAGCTGCAGCTCGGTGAACACAGTGCGGCTCCGACGCCCCTTCTTGGCCTTGGTGCCCGGCTCCCCAGGGCCTGCAGCCTCCAGCTTCCCGCGGAGCTGCAACTCGAGTGGCAGGTGTGGCGCACCCGCGGCGCCCGGCAGCCCAGGCCCCGCCGCCAGCAGCGCAGAGCTCAGCCCTGAACAGCCCAGCGGCGCCAGTGGGAACTTGAACACCGCCGCCTGCTCGGCCTTCAGCACGGCTGCGAAGAGAACGGGGAGCTGGGTGAGCTAGGACCGCGCTCCTCTACCCCAGGGACTGCGGCACCATGTGCCGGCGGGGGTGCTCGCACTTGGCCGGTGCCACCCAGCGCAAAATCTCCACGCCCTGCCCCTCGGCGCCGGTGGCGCAGATGGAGACCCTCCTTAACACTGCTGTTCCCCAGATCTGGGAGGGAGTATCTCCTCGACCCCGTCCGTGCTCTGTCCTGGAGTTCCCCAAGCCTCAGCGACTCTGAGTTCTCGGGGTTCTTGGTGAACATGTTTGCAGCTGCGAGAAACTCGGAGTGTGTCTTGTCTTTCGCGGAAAGAAGAAACCAAAAATAAAACGGCAGCCGGTCCTAAGAAGATGGGCGTTTGCTGCAACCAAATCAGCACCGCTGCTTAGAAAAAGAATATACACGGAACGTGCACATTTGCTCTTCCGTGCGTGGCACAACAGCCGTGCGGTGGCCAGGAGTCATCTGGGCTGGAGTTGGGTGCTTCCTGGAAATTCCAAAGTACCCTGAGAACCTGGAAATTACTGTTGACGTTTTCTATTTTCAGACGCTTCCCCATGAAGATGTTTCCATATTCTTCAGTCCTAAAACGACTGTGTGCCCGCTTCAAACGAATTAGTAACAACAGAGCAGACGGAGAGGAAAGGTAGCCAAATGGCCGAGTCCCAGATGGACTTAGAAGAAGCGCGCTGGCCCTGCCGTTTCCAGGCTGGGGAGCACCGACTGGGAGGTGGGGTGTGCAGGGAACGCGACTTGAAAGGCTGGGGTCCCGGCTACAGCGTAGAAGCCTCCCTTCCCCGACAGGCCTGTCACTGAGGTGCCAGTCCTAGCCCGGCTGGAGTGAGAAAGGGTAGGGCAAGGCGCAGGTAAACGTGGGGCAGAGGACCCGCAGGGAAAAGGTAGGAGATGGAAGGCAGACCGACCCCAGTGAGAGAAGCCGAGGGAGGCCAACCGGGAGACGGGTGGAAAGCGAGACAGGAAAGACAAGACAGGGTGGAGTGCGATGGAGAGGGCACCATCAGGGCAGGGCAGGCCCCGCCAAACTGGGAGAAAGGGCAGAAGCTGAAAAGCTCTGAGCAGGCCGTTCAAGCCCTAGAGGCGCAGCCGACCTGAAAGCAGAAGGGACAGCCAGGCAGCTGCTGACAGCCAGGCCTCTGACCCCGAGGCAAGGCCCAAGCAGGTCCGCACTGCGGCCAAGGCCGCGTTCCTCGCCCGCTGGAGCTCCCGGGGGCTCCGGGCCGGCTTGGGCCCGCGTCAGCACCCAGCCCTCGGGAGCGCAGGCCTCCTCCCCAGAGGTCCGACTTCCCTGGCTTGGGCAGCCGCGGCCACTCCCGGCCAGCCCACTGCGGCGAAGCCCAGGCGCCAGTGGCCTGAGGTCGCTTCCACCCACAAGAGTCCGTAGCCTGGTCGTGCGCCTGCAACCGGGATGCTCACTCGGGGTCCCCAGGCTGGAGGCCGAAGGGAAGCAGTGAAGGAAAGAGCGAACACCCTCCCCGGGCGGCCCGCGGGCACGAGGCCTGGTTTCTCTGAGGCCTGGCGTTTGCACCCTCCGCCTCCCGCCTGGAGGGCTCCGAGAGACAGTCCCAGAACTTGCGCTCCCAGAGCAGCTTCCCGGGGCTGCTTCGAGGCCGGAGGAGGCTCGGGGCGCCCCCGCGGTTCAGCTCGCTGTCTCCCGCCAAGCCCCGCCCGCGACCCCGCGGCCGCCACACGTACCCAGGTGGCTGTGGAAAGGCCGCGCCGCCAGCAGCGCCTGCACGCCGAACTTCAGCAGCTCGCCCGCCGCGGCAGCGGCGGCTGCGGGCGCGGCGCCCTTGGGTCCCGGTGGCTCCGTGAGGATCTCCTCAATCATGAAGCTGCGATAGCGGTGCGGCCGGTGGTCCGCGCAGCCCTCGGGCGGGCCGAAGCGCGCGGCGCCCGGCTCCCCCGGCCGCTGCATCGCGGCGCCCACGGCTGCGCCCGCTGTTTGGCGGCGG
>NW_022311627.1:0-3087 GCF_002776525.5 Piliocolobus tephrosceles | reverse complement strand
TTTTTTTTTTTTTTTTTTTTGAGACGGAGTTTCGCTCTGTGGCCCAGGCTGGAGTGCAGTGGTGTGATATCGGCTCATTGCATTCTCCGCCTCCCTTGTTTAAGCAATTCTCACCTCAGCCTCCCAAGTAGCTGGGATTACAGGTGCCCATCACCACGCCCGGCTATTTTTTTTGTATATTTAGTAGAGATGGGGTTTCACCATCTTGGCCAGGCTGATCTTGAACTCCTGACCTCGTGATCCACCCTCTTCCGTCTCCCAAAGTGCTGGGATTACAGGCATGAGCCACCGCGCCTGGCCAACATTTATTTTTTATTATTCAGTTTTGTTTTGTTTTTTTTTTTTTTTTGCTTTGTTTTGAGTCACACTCTTGCTCTATTTCCCAGGCTGGGGCACAATGGCTCCATCACAGCTCACTGTAGCCTCGAACTCCCAGACTCAAGCGATCCTCCCACCTCTACCTCCCAACTGTCCCTGGTTGGGGGCCAGGGCCTGGGCCTGGCCTGGGGAAGGGTAGGGGACCGATGCCTGAGAGTTAGGTTTCCACTCCCTTCCTCTGTGCCCTCACCACCCTCTGAGCCCTCACCTCCCCGGGTTCCTAAGCAACTCTGATCTCATCCCTGAGGATGCTAGACAAGTCCCCAACATTTCTGAATTTTTGGTAGAGATGGGGGGGGTGGTGTCACTATGTTGCCCACACTGGTCTTGAACTCTTGGCTTCAAACACTCTTCCCTCCTCAGCCTCCCAAAGTGCTGGGATTACAGGCATAAGCCACTGTGCCTGGCTCTTTTAAAATTTAATTAAAAAATTTAAAAAGTGGGCTGGGCGCGGTGACTCAAGTCTGTAATCCCAGCACTTTGGGAGGCCGAGACGGGCGGATCACGAGGTCAGGAGATCAAGACCAGCCTGGCTAACACGGTGAAACCCCGTCTCTACTAAAAATACAAAAAAAAAAAAATAGCCGGGCGAGGTGGCAGGCGCCTGTAGTCCCAGCTACTCGGGAAGCTAAGGCAGGAGAATGGCATAAACCCGGGAGGCGGAGCTTGCAGTGAGCTGAGATCCGGCCACTGCACTCCAGCCTGGGCGACAGAGCAAGACTCCGTCTCAAAAAAAAAAAAAAATTTTAAAAGTGAAAATTCAGACTGGGTGTGGTGGCTCACACCCAGCTGACTGACCAACATGGTGAAACCCTGTTTCTACTAAAAATACAAAAATTTACCAGGCATGGTGGCATGCTCCTGTAATCCCAGCTACTTGGGAGGCTGAGGTGGGAGAATCACTTGAACTTCGGAGGCGGAGGTTGCAATGAGCCAGGATCATGCCACTGCACTCCAGGTTGGGAGATGAGGAAGACTCCGTCTCAAAAAAAAGAAAGGCTGGTTGCGGTGGCTCACACCTGTAATCCCAGCACTTTGGGAGGCCGAGGTGGGTGCATCACGAGGTCAGGAGATCGAGACCATCCTGGCTAACACGGTGAAACCCCGTCTCTACCAAAAATACAAAAACAAAATTAGCTGGGCATGGTGGCGGGCACTTGTAGTCCCAGCTACTGGGAGGCTGAGGTGGGACTATGGTGTGAACCTGGGAGGCAAAGCTTGCAGTAAGCTGAGATCACACCACTGTACTCCAGCCTGGGTGACAGATTGAGACTCCATCTGAAATAAAAAAAGAAAAAAGAAGAAAATTCAGTTTTTTAGTTGCCGTAGCCACATTTCAAGCATTCATCAACCATACGTGGCCATAGAACATTCTGTCATGTCAGAGAGTTCTATTGACAGCACTATTCTGGACTGTATTTCTAAGCAGCATATTTTGCCCCATCACCCCCGGGGACATCTGGCAATATTTGGAGACATTTTGGTTGTTCCAAGGGGTAGGCTTCGGGGTTAGAGGTGAGAGATGTTGTTAAACATTCTACCATGCACGGGTGGCCCACCCCCGCCACCTGACATGAAAGAGATTTGTCCCACCCAAGATATCAATAGTGACGAGGCTGAGGATGCTGCACCAATGCTGCCTAAGGTGTGAGAGGCTTTGGGCCGGACCCGTGGTGGGCAGCTGCCCAGTGGCAGTCAATCTCACTTTTCTGCTCACCCGCAGCCTTGTTGCAGGCAAGGAGGCCGGCAGGCGGTCATGGGCAGACTCAGAAACCCCCAGCAGTCTCCGTGTTCCCCTGCCCCTTGCTCCTGCAGCTGCCTCTGCTGGGCTTTCTCCTGGTAGCCCTGACACTCCAGATGCTGACAGACTGCAGGGAGGTCCTGTCATGCCTGGTTAGAGACCCTGTCCTGGGCTCTGAGAATTCAGTGCTTGGCCTCAGAAAGCAGTTTGCTCCTTTTTCTCTCACATTCCCGGGTCGCAGCCTGGCCTGAGGCCCTAGGAGTAGGGGAAAGCCGGGTAATCCGCAGGGCACAGCGTTCATGTCCCACTCTGCTTATGCTGTTTTGGTTGGTGCCCAGCACAGATGATCAAGTCCAGGGTAGCCACAGTCAGGCCAGGGTTTGTGCCCTCCCTAGGTCTCCCCGACTCTCAGGACTTGCTCTCCCTCAGCTCTGAGGACAACATGGCCTTGTGGAGCAGGAACGAGGGAAGGGAGAGAGGGTGGAACGTCCCCCGTCCTGCCGCTGGATGCTCCAGCCACTGCGTGGATGCACCACACATACTGTCTCCACCGCTGGACTTCTCTGGCCCCCTCCCCCGGATAACACCACCCCAAGACCTATCCGTGCTTCAAGCTCCCTCCAGAGCCCTCCAACCCCCAGCCCATGCTCAATCTCCCTTGCCATCCTGTGGCACTAATGGGGCGCATGGCAAGGTTCGGTCTTCAGATGGCCTCTCCCTGGAAGCACCGCCTCCTTAGCCAGCTGCAAGCCGCGGGTTGGCAGAGCCACGTGCCCCTCCCAGAGACTCACACGTGCAGTGAGTATAATGTGTTGAAGACGGTCTGCACATAGGGTCCCCTGCCAAGTGCTCTGCCTGTGTGGTCACAACCGTCTCATGAGTGATGATGCTGTCATCTTGACTGTTTTCCATAGCGGCTGAGGAAATCAGCGACTTGCAGAGTCGTGGGCTGGTGCTTTGACAGAGAG
>NW_022311623.1:0-4112 GCF_002776525.5 Piliocolobus tephrosceles | reverse complement strand
ATCTATAGTAAGCATGGTACTATCAAAACAGCATGGTACTATCAATAAAAGGAGTTGAGGTGAGAAAGAGACAAATGACAGATACAGACAAGTGAAACAGAACAGAGAAATCAGAAATAAACTCACACATTAACGGTCAACTCACTTTTAACAAGGGCACCAAGCACACACATTGGGGAAGGACAACAGCTTCAATAAACTGTGCTAGGAAAGCCCAATATCCACATGTACAAAAATACATCTAGGCTGTTATCGTACCATATACAAAAATCTACCCAAAATGAAGATTTAAATGTAGGACCCGAAATTATGAAACTACCCAAAGAAGAAAACATAGGATAAATGCTTCATGAAATTGGTTAGGACAACGAATTTTCAAGTAAACATCAAAAGCACAAGCAACAAAAGCAGAAACGTAATTACATTAAATTAAAAGTTTCTGCAAAGCCGAGGAAGCAATCAGTGGAATGAAGAAACCAGAGAATGGAAGTATTTGCAAAAACTATGCCTCAGGCAAGGGGTTAATACACAAAATACACAAAGAATTCAAACTACTCAAAAGCAAAAATACAAATAATCTTATTTTTAAAAATCTACCCAAAACTTTCATCCCCCACCATTATTTCCCCACCTTCTTTTCCCGACCGCATTTGGCCCCCTCCCTCTCGCCACCCTTTTTCTTCCCCCAACTACCCCCAAACTTTTTCACCACCATTTTTTACTTACGTCGCAAAGCTTTCTCTACTCTCCTGCTCACCGTGCTGTTCCCCATCCATCTACCCAACACTTTCACCACTTTTTTCCCACGGCATTGTCCCCTTCTCCCTGGCCACCCTCTTTTTCCCCCTCCCGCTCTCATCACCCCCTTTTGCTCCTTCCTCTAAGCAAACACATTTTCCCCGTCTTTTCCCAAAGACTTCTCCCCACTCCTACTGCTCACCACCCTCTTTTCCTCCTTTATCTACCCAAAAACTGTTTTCCTCATCGTCTTCCCCCGGCTCCTCCTTGCCATTCTCTTTCACTTCTCCAACTACCCAAAAACATTTCCCCAGTCTTTTCTCAAAGCCTTCTTCCCACTCCTTCTCACCTCCCTCTTTTCCCCCTCCATCTACCCCCAAAATTTCCCCCACTGTCTTTTCACGAAGTCTTCCCCGCTTCTCACTCGTCCTCTTCTCTCCCCTATCCTGCTTGCCACCCTTTTTTGCCCTCTATCTACCACAATTTTCCCGTCTTTTCCCCAACCTTCTTTGCCCGCTCCTTCTCGCCACCTCTTTTCTCCTCCTCCTCGTCACCCTCTTTCCCCCCTCCATCTACCCACTTTTTACTCACCGTCTTTTCTTACTTCACCATCTTTCTTTTTCTGCCACTGTCTCTTCACTAAACCTTCTCTTCCTCTGGCTGGCTACCCTCTTTTTCCTTCTCCCATTTGCTACCTTCTTTTGCTTCTTTAACAACCCAAAAACTTTTCTCCCCACCATCTTTTCTCAGAATCTTCTCTCACTACTGCTCGCCCCCGTTTTCCACCCGTCACCATCTCTCTTTTTCCTCTCCCATCTACCCATAAACTTTTTACCCACTGTCTTTCTGCAAAATCTTCCCTCCTCCCACTCCCCGCTGTTTTTCCGCCTCCATCTACCCAAAAACACTTTTCCCCACTGTCTTTTTGCAATGTCTTCTCCTCCTCGCCATCCCTTTTTCCCTGTCATTAACCGCCCTCTTCGCCCCACTCCGTCTATCCCGAAACTATTTTCCTCCTCCTACCGCTCCAGCCTCTCCGTCACCACCACTGCCAACCGCAGCGAGGCGAGCCGCCCCGTAGTGTGGCGACTCAAGCCTCCAGCATACGGCGTGTGACTCCCTTCTGGTCTTCTAAGTCGGGAACTGACCAGCTTCACAGGAAGATACAGAAACTAAAAGACCGTGCCTCTACTTCAGCCTCATTTATATACTGAGGTTATGCAGGTGGAGCTTCTTTGACTGCATGTTCTGAGTGGATGGGAAAAAAACCTCCAGGCTTACTCGGATTGGACTTTATTATCGTGTTTTGATTGGAAGAGAACAAGTCTGAAGACAACCAATCACAGCATGAAAATAAAGTCCAATCATAGTAGGCGTAGAGGTTTTCTTTTATCCAATCAGAACATGTATTCCAGCATCCGCATGTGCGGCACCTCGGTATATAAAGCATGTTGAAGCAGTCTCAGGTCGTTTCAGACTTGTTTGTCAGCCTGCTGAGCGGTTACGTCTCAGCTTAGAGAACTGGAAGGGGCCGTCGCTTGCCGCCTGCGGGAGCCTGGAGTCCAGAGCCTGAGGCCCTGTTTCGCTGCTGTTGGTGGTGGTGACAGAGCAGTAGGAGGTCAGCTAGTAGTGGGAGTTTCTCCTGCCAAGCTGGAAGACGAGAAGAAGCACCACTGCATGCTGGAGGCTGGAGCCTGTGCCACCGCGGGTCGCCTCGCTGCGGTGGGTGGTGACATCAGAGACTGAAGCTCGGCCAGAGTGGTACAAATGTGGCGGGATAGGTGAGTTATCCAGGGCTGCATTGTCCTCCTGGGCAAAGGTTGGGTGTCCTATTGGGGCTCACTGCCCAAGGGTACCTACCTGTGGCATTGGTCTGGTTGGGGGCACTCTCTGAGGTTGCATTGCTGGTGGTGGTGGTCATGGGAGGCAGGTCGTGTACACTAACGTGTACTGCCAGTGGCAGTGGATGGGTTAAGGGCGCTATCTTCTGGTGCACTGCTCGTGGCAGGGGGCGGGTTGGGTGGAGGTAGCTGGAGCTACAGTGTTGGCAGTGAGGGGTGGTTCAGGGGCATCGTCGGGTGGTTCAGGGGCATCGTGGGGTGCTGCACTGCCCGTGAGTGGGGGTACACTATCAGAAGCTGCGCTGCTTATGGCAGGGTGCGGGAGGGCGGGTTTGGGGCGCTGTCTAGTGCAGTAACACTTGTGGGTGGGTCAGGTTGTGGGCACCATCGGGTGCTAACACTGTCTGCCAGCTCGGGGCCTGGGGGCAGGGGGGTATTGGGGGTTACATTGCCTGCAGCTGTAGAGTGTGTTGGGTGTGCTATCCAGGGGCTACAGGGCTGGTAGCAGGGGGCAGGTTAGGGGTGCTATCGGGGGCTATACTGCCAGCGGGGTTGGCGGGCTGAGGAGGCAATGACAGTGGTGGCCTCCTTTCTGGTGGACTCCAAGGAAGGGATTGTTCTCCTCTTCCCGGACTTAAAGCTGTAGAGGGTGATCTGCTCCTCTTCGAGTAGGCTTGAGCACTCTTGGGCTCAGCAGGGTCCCCACACCCACTGTGGTTCCCTGGCCTGGACACTCATGTTCTGTGTTGCAGAGACTACCTGGGACTAGCAGAGAGGGAATAGTGGGCACCACAGGGAGAGGAGGGGAAAAGGGCACTGTGTGTGGAGGCGTCAGGAATGGGAACCAGCACTTGGGTGGGGCGGGCAGGCTCGGTCTGAGTTTCTCCTACTTGGGCTCCCCAAGGAGTGCAGTGCAGATGGGCCCAGCAATTCCTGGCCAGCTGGACCTGGCCAGGGGCTGATTTTAGCCCAGGCCCCAGTTCCTGGCCAGCTTTTGCTAGAAGCAAAAGCTGGGATTTGGATGGTGGGTTTGAGTGCCTTCACTGAAACTGGTCCCTGCCTCCCAGTGGCCAGCGTGACAAGGTGAAGCTTTAACACTTCCACTCAGTGCGTCGTGTTCTAGGCTTTTCTGGCTTGGGGAGCTTGGGCCTCCTTCAGGCTCTATTGTGCATCAGCTGAGGCTTGGGACAACCTAGGATATGTAGAGAGTTTATCAAGCCTGCTTTAGCTAGCTTACATCCTGGAACTCCCCGGAAATTCCCTGGCGGTCGCCTTGCTATTTGCTTCAAACAGGATTTCAATCTCAGGCTAATACAACTGCTGGCCCTGCATGTTCATGTGTCACTGAGATCATCACTTTAACTGACAGTGCTTTAAGTGTGTCCCCACTAGCAGTAGCAATTAGACTGCTAATTTTCAAGGTCTGCTCTTCCTGGTTGAACCCCTTTGCCAAAAAAGATGAGGTGTGGATAGAAACATCGCCAATAAAAATGCCACATGCTCTCACTGTTACTATTCGAAGTTTAGTCATTT
>NW_022311622.1:0-3053 GCF_002776525.5 Piliocolobus tephrosceles | reverse complement strand
TGACCAAACTGAAAGCAAATGTCTAAACATTGGAGAGGTCCTTTACTATCAAAAGTGAACCCAGCCTGGGCAGAATGGTGAAATCCCTTCTCTACAAAAATAATAATAATAATAATAAACTTGATATAGTGCCATGTGACTTATGGCCAGCTACTTGGGAGGCTGAGGTGGAAGGATCACCTCAACCTGGGGAGGTCAAGATCGCAGTGAGCTGTGATCGCACCAGTGCACTCCTGGGCGACAAAGGAGACCTTTTCACAAAAAAATTAAATACTAAAAAAAGGAACGGAACTCTAAGTTGTCAATGTTACTTTACTTGTGTACTTGTGTCACCCACCAGTGATTTAATGCATAAATTGGCACAAATGAAATAAATGAAGAACATGGCACAGCATTTACTGAGTTTCTCTAATATGGGGCACTGAATGAATAAACTGCAATTATTGGCTTAAGTGAACTTAATGATTTAATTTCCACACTACCTTTATTGTCTGCAGGCCAAATTTTCTCGGAGTTCCATAGCTTTGTTATCCAGCGCTTGGAACCCATAGGCAAACCTGCAGGGTAGAGCAGACTTCTTATAGATTCTTGGAAATGTATTATAGTAAGGACAGTGCTTGACATGTTGCTGGCAGAGGACAGGAGAGAAATTAGTAAAAACTTATTCCCAGATGAAACTTTTGATCCCAGTTTTTACCGTCTGCTTTTCAACTCTACCTGAATTAGATTTGGGTTCTAGGAGGATTTTGCGAGGTTCACTGCACTTAAAACGGACTGTTGGTGCAGGCAGATACCTTTATTTAGATGAGACAATATAGAAAAGCAGCAGATCCAAGTCACCAAGAATGGCCTGGGATCAAATCCTACTTAGAATCTGCACATACCTGGGATAGTGAAACGAACCCTCTGTGCCTCAGTTCCCTATTCTGAGATGTGGGAATGTTAGTAGATCTAACAACGCTGAATCACCTACTTTAAATGGGTACATTGTTTTGCATGTTAACTACGTTTAAATAAAGCTGTTAAAAAAAAAAAAAGAATACGTACAGAGTTGAGTCTGGACGATCCGCCTTCTCTGCAATAAGAGAAAAACAACACAAAACAAAACAGTGATCAGGTAACTGGCCCCAAAAGAAAGCAAAGAGAATGCTTGTGGACAGTGCAGTGGGGTTGTTTTTGCAATATTTAGCAAGTGTCCATGTTGGCTGACAAATACAAAATTATTTTTCGGGGGGAGAAAAGCTTACTATTGAGAAACATACTAACTACCAGACAGTTTGTAAGCGATGCCGTCCTTTGACTGTCATCGTCAATCAGGCCTCAGTTGGTCATAACCTCTAGTGACCAGTCACTAGAGTCCATGACCAACTGAGGCCTGACCCATGATGGCAGTCAAAAATGATATTCACTTGATAGTGTAGAAGCCCCAGAAAAAACAAAACACAAAACAAAAAAAAAAACATTTCTCTTCCAGAGAAAGAAATAAAGTCTTACACGTTCTGATTTCATATCCTCCACGCCGTCATGTGCAGACACCTGCAGATCTTCAACAGGACCTAGGAGAACATAGAGTGATGGTCAGTGCATTGCTGTTGCTGAGGAATCCCACAAGGAGCCTTGGGGGCTGTGGACCAGGGCTGGAGTGTATGGAGTGGGGTGGTTGACAAGCATGCACTGAGCTGCTGCTGGACCATTGTCCTTGGTGTTGAAGGAAGGCAAAGGAGAGAGGCAGAAAGAAATGAAAGATCCTTAGCTTTCTAGCTAGGGCAACCTCATCAATGTGAAATAGTCACCCTAAGAACCGGATAATATAGAAAGCCACTGTACTACAGAAACAGGAAGTAGATTCGAGGCTGCCTAGATCTAGGGGTGTGGGAGTTGGGAAAGACAGAGGAGTGACTACTAGTGGGATTTCTTTGAGGGAGAATGAAGAGGTTCTCAGATGAGATTGTAACAATGGTTGCACAACCATGTAAATATGGTAGAAACGCTGAATCACCTAATTTAAATGAGTAAATTGTTTTCCACGTCAACTACGTTTAAATAAAGCTGCTAAAAAAAAAAAAAAAAAAAAGAGTACGTACAGAGTTGAGGCTGGGCTTTCGAATTGCTCTGCAATAAGAGAGAGAGAAAAAAAAACAACAGTGATCAGGTTACCAGCCCCGAAAAAAAGCATAGAGGATGCTTGTGGACAGTGCAGTGGGGTTTTTTTGCAATATTTAGCAAGTGTCCATGTTGGCTGACAAATACAAAATAATTTTTCAGGGAGAAAAGTTGCTACTGAGAAATACACTCACTACCAAACAGTTTGTAAGTCATGCCATCCTTTGACTACCATCGTCAATCAGGCCTCAGTTGGTCATAACCTCCAGTGACTGGTCGCTAAAGTCCATGACCAACTGAGGCCTGATTCATGATGACAGTCAAAAATGATATTCACTTGATAGTCTAGAAGCCCCAGAAAAAAACAAAGAAAGTTTCTCTTCCAGAGAAAGAAATACGTCTTACAAGTTCTGATCCCATATTCTCCTCCACACGGCCATGTGCAGACGCCTGCAGATCTTCATCAGAATCTAGGAGAACACAGAGTGACGGTCAGTGCATTGGTGTTGCTGAGGAATCCCACAAGGAGCCTTGGGGGCTGTGGACCAGGGCTGGAGTGTATGGAGGCGGGTGGTTGACAAGAATGGACTGAGCTGCTGCTGGACCATTCTCCTTGGTGTTGAAGGAAGGCAAAGGGGAGGGGCAGAAAGAAATGAAAGATCCTTGGCTTTCTAGCTAGGGCAACCTCATCAATGTGAAATAATCATCTTAAGAACCGGTTAATATAGAAAGCCACTGTACTATAGAAACAGGAAGTAGATTCGAGGCTGCCTAGATCCAGGGGTGTGGGAGTTGGGAAAGACAGAGGAGTGACTACTAGGGGGGTTTCTTTGAGGGAGAATAAAGAGGTTCTCAGATGAGATTGTAACAATGGTTGCACAACCGTGTAAATATAGTAGAAACGCTGAATCACCTAATTTAAATGAGTAAATTGTTTTGCACGTCAACTA
>NW_022311620.1:0-1172 GCF_002776525.5 Piliocolobus tephrosceles | reverse complement strand
TTTGTATTTTTAGTAGAGATGGGGTTTCACCATGCTGGCCAGGCTGGTCTCGAACTCCTGACCTCGTGATCCGCCTGCCTCAGCCTCCCAAAGTGCTGGGATTACAGGCATGAGCCACCATGCCTAGCCAGAGCCCAGCCTAATTCTTAAAAATTTTTTCTAGAGACGGGGTCTCTCTGTATTGCCCAGGACCACACTCCCACCTTGCCCTCAAAGCACTGGGATGACAGGCATAAGCCACTGTACCCAGCCTCCTCATTTTGTTCTCGGACTCCTGGGCTAAAACAATCCTCCCACTTTGGGATTACAGGTGTGAATCTTAGCATCTCCTGTAGATGCTTCAGATCTTTTTATTATAAAATTTTCATTATAAAATTATTAGATAGTTAAAAATTATGTTTATAAAGAAAAAAATGCAGCTGTCACATTGCCGACATGACGGTTTATGTAACTATAGTGAAGTGGTGCACTTGGTGAGGGAGGGAAATGCCAGCACACTTGCGCAAGGTGCCTCATTGCAGCCTGGGAGAACAAACGTGGGCAAGGCATTTCCCTCCCATGCTGAAGGCCTCCAGGAATAGAAATACCGGGTAAATGTCCACTGGCCAGTTCGTGTCCTCCGGTGGGTCCCCACGCCATCATGTGATTGAGGAGTGCTTCTTCCCATTCAAAGGGGGTCTTTGGGGACCCGGGTTTATGGAGCCCTCCTCTGCCTTGGTCCTGGGGGCTGCTTCTCCGTTCAGTGACCCTGTGACTGGAGGGCACTGCCTTGGCCCGGTGCGTGACCATCTTGTTCCCAGGGTCACTAGAGCCTGAATGCTGTGGTGGCATGCCAGGTCCTTCAAACCTTTCATGTTTTTATTTTATTATTATTTCTTTTCTTTTCTTTCTTTTCTTTTTTTTTTTTTTTTGAGATAGAGTCTCACTCTGTTGCCCAGGCTGGAGTGCATGGCGCAGTCTCAGCTCACTGCAATCTCCGCCTCCCATGTTCAAGTGATTCTCCTGCCTCAGCCTCCCGAGTAGCTGGGATGACAGGCATGCGCCACCACACCTGCCCTATTTTATTATTATTTTAAATTTTATTTTAGTTTCGGGGCTACATGTGCAGGTTGGTTCCATAGATAAATTGCATGTTGTGTGGGTTTTTTTTTTTTTTTTTTTTTTTGAGGCGG
>NW_022311619.1:0-14325 GCF_002776525.5 Piliocolobus tephrosceles | reverse complement strand
AGAGTGAACAGGCAACCTACAGAATGGGAGAAAATTTTTGCAATCTACTCATCTGACAAAGGGCTAATATCCAGAATCTACAAAGAACTCAAACAAATTTACAAGAAAAAAACAAACAACCCCATCAAAAAGTGGGCAAAGGATATGAACAGACATTTCTCAAAAGAAGACATTCATACAGCCAACAGACACATGAAAAAATGCTCATCATCACTGGCCATCAGAGAAATGCAAATCAAAACCACAATGAGATACCATCTCACACCAGTTAGAATGGCAATCATTAAAAAAATCAGGAAACAACAGGTGTTGGAGAGGATGTGGAGAAATAGGAACACTTTTACACTGTTGGTGGGATTGTAAACTAGTTCAACCATTATGGAAAACAGTATGGCAATTCCTCAAGGATCTAGAACTAGATGTACCATATGACCCAGCCATCCCACTACTGGGTATATACCCAAAGGATTATAAATTATGCTACTACAAAGACACATGCACACGTATGTTTATTGCAGCACTATTCACAATAGCAAAGACTTGGAATCAACCCAAATGTCCATCAGTGACAGACTGGATTAAGAAAATGTGGCACATATGCACCATGGAGTACTATGCAGCCATAAAAAAGGATGAGTTTGCGTCCTTTGTAGGGACATGGATGCAGCTGGAAACCATCATTCTTAGCAAACTATCACAAGAAGAGAAAACCAAACACCGCATGTACTCACTCATAGGTGGGAACTGAACAATGAGCTCACTTGGACTCGGAA
Organism: Piliocolobus tephrosceles; assembly: GCF_002776525.5. Lineage (NCBI taxonomy): Eukaryota > Metazoa > Chordata > Mammalia > Primates > Cercopithecidae > Piliocolobus > Piliocolobus tephrosceles. The sequence continues at coordinate 13,552 of NW_022311619.1, read as the reverse complement.
AGGGGAACATCACACACTGGGGCCTATCATGGGGAGGGGGTAGGGGGGAGGGATTGCATTGGGGAGTTATACCTGATATAAATGATGAATTGAGGGGTGCTGACGAGTTGATGGGTGCAGCACACCAACATGGCACATGTATACATATGTAACAAACCTGCACATTATGCACATGTACCCTAGAACTTAATGTATAATAATAAAAAAAAAGAAAATGTGGCACATATACACTATGGAATACTATGCAGCCATAAAAAAGGATAAGTTCATGTCCATTGTAGGGACATGGATGCAGCCGGAAACCATCATTCTCAGCAAACTATCACAGGGACAAAAAACCAAACACCGCATGTTCTGACTCACAAGTGGGAATTGAACAATAAGAACACCTGGACACAGGGAGGGGAACATCACACACCAGCGTCTGTCATGGGGTAGGGAAAGGGGGGAGGGATAGCATTAGGAGATATACCTAATGTAAATGACAAGTTAATGGGTACAGCACACCAACATGGCACATGTATACATATGTAACAAACCTGCACGTTGTGCACATGTACCCTAGAACTTAAAGTATAATAAAAAAAAAAAAAAAAACAAGAAAAGGGAAATAGCCTCAGACAAAAACTGGAAAGAAGCTTTTCAGGAAACTACTCTGTGATGTGTGTAATCATCTCACATAGAAAAAGCTTTCCTTACATTATGCAGCTTGGAAACTGTCTTGGACGGACCCACGAAGGGACCTTCTGGAGCCCTTTCTGGACTATCGTGTGAAAGGAAATATCTTCCGATAAAAACTGGCAAGAAGCTTTCTGTGAATCTGCTATTTGCTATGTTTATTCATCTCACATAGATGAAGCTCTCTTTACATTACACAGCTTGGAAAATTCCTCTTGGTTGGATCCATGAAGGGATATTTGGAAAGCCATTCAGGCCTATGGTGAAAGGGGAAGTATAGTCACATAAAAACTGGAGAGAAGCTTTCTGAGAAACTGCTTGGTGATGTGCGCATTCCACTCAGGGAGTTATAACTTTCTTCTCATAAGGCACAGTTTGAACACTGTTCCTGCAAAACCAAAAGAGTGATATTCGGAGCACAGTGAAGATTATGCCAAAAAGTGGAATGTCGTCCAATAAAAAACAGAGAGATGCACTCGAAAAAACTGCTCTCTGACATGTCCATACTTTTCACAGTGTTAAAGCTTACTCCACATTTCCCAGTTTGAAAGGGGTCCTTGAGTGTTCTGAGAAGGCATAGTAAGTGGTGACAGGAGGCCTGTGTGAGGCAAGGAAATGTCTTCATTTCGGAGACAAATCGGAGAGATGCTTTCGGAGCAACTCTTTTTTGATGTTTGTATTCATCTCATAGCATTAAATCATTCTTTGGATTGAGCTGTTTGAAATTCCTCTTTCTGTGGAATCTCAGAAAGGATATTTGGAAATGCTCTTTAGAATATCCTGAAAAAGAAACAACCTCATAGAGAAACAGAAGGAAGCTTTCTGTGTTTCTGCCCCATGTCACGTGAATTCAGCTCACACAGTTAAGCTTCTCTTTTCATAGAGCTGTATCATAACACTGTTTTTGCTTAGCTTGCGAAGGGATATTTTGGAGGGCTTTGAGGCTTATGAGGAGAAAGGAAACATCTTCATATAGAAACTGGAGAGAAGCTTTCTGAGGAGCTGCTTTTTGACGTGTGCATTCCACTTACAGAAAAATACCTTTCTTCTGGTGTTTTAGACATGAAGCCCTTGCCCATGCCTATGTCCTGAAAGGTATCACCTAGGTTTTCTTCTAGGGTTTTTATGGTATTAGGTATAATATTTAAGACTCTAATCCATCTTGAATTAATTTACGTATAAGGAGTGAGGAAATGATCCATTTCCAGCTTTCTAGTTATGGCTAGCCAATTTTCCCAGCACCATTTATTAAATAGGGAATCCTTTCCCCATTTCTTGTTTCTCTCAGGTTTATCAAACATCAGATGGCTGTAGATGTGTGGTATTATTTCTGCAGACTCTGTTCTGTTCCATTGGTCTATATCTCTGTTTTGATACCAGTACCATGCTGTTTTGGTTACTGTAGCCTTGTAGTATAGTTTGAAGTCAGGTAGCGTGATGCCTCCGGCCTTGTTCTAAATCATGTTGCTATAAAGACACATGCACACGTATGTTTATTGCGGCACTATACACAGTAGCAAAGACTTGGAATCAATCCAAATGTCCATCACTGAAAGACTGGATTAGGAAAATGTGGCACATATAAACCATGGAATACTATGCAGCCATAAAAAGGATGAATTTGCATCCTTTGTAGGGACATGGATGCAGCTGGAAACCATCATTCTTACCAAACTATCACAAGAACAGAAAACCAAACACTGCACGTTCTCACTCATAGGTGGGAACTGAACAATGAGATAATTTGGACTCAAGAAGCGTAACATCACACATTGGGGCCTATCATGGGGAGGGGTGTGGGGGGGATTGCATTGGGAGTTATACCTGATATAAATGACAAAGTGATGGGTGCTGACGAGTTGATGGGTGCAGCACAACAACGTGGCACAGTTATACATATGTAAGAAACCTGCACATTGTGCACATGTATCCTAGAACTTAAAGTATAGTAATAAAAAAAAAGAAATATACCTTTCTTCTTCTAAAGGATTCGGAATCCCTTTTGGAGAAAAAGCTACCAAGAGATATTCGGGAGTATAGCGATGACTATGGTGAAAAAGGTAATATTCTCAGACAAAAATTGGAAAGAAGATTTCTGTGAAACTGCTTTGTGTTAGATATATTTATGCATCTCACATAGTAAAAACTTTAATTATATTAAGCAGTTTGGAAACTCCGTCATGCACAGATCCGCAAGGGGACATTCAGGAGCACTTTCAGGCCTACAGTGAAAGAGGAGACATCTTCAGATAAAAACTTAGTAGAAGTATTCTGAGAAACTAGTTTGTGATGTATGCATTCCACTGAGGGAGTTATACCTCTTTTCTCACAAGGCAATATTAGAACTCTGTTCCCGTGAAACTGAAAAAGTGATATTTCGGAATGCATTGAGGACTATGGCGAATAGTGAAATATACTGAAATAAAATCGGGGAAGAAGCGTTCCAAGAATCTGCTCTTTGATAAGTGAATTCACTTCACAGAGTTAATGCTTACTCTATGGTGCCCAGTTTCGAAACTCTGTCTTTGAAGAATCTGTGAAGTGATATTTAGTGATTCCCAGAGGCCTGTTTTGAGCGAGGAAACGTCTTCCGATGAAACCTGCAGAGAAACGTTCTGAGCAACTTCTTTGCAATGCATGTATTCGTCCCATAGAGCTAAACCATTCTTTGGATTAAGCAGCTTGAAATCACTGTTTTGTGGAATCTGAGGAAGGACTTTGGGTACAATCCTTAGAATACGGAGAAAGAAATATCCTCAGGTAATATCCAGAAGAAAGCTTTCTGTGAAACTGCTCTGTGTCATCTTAATTCCTCTCACTCAGATAAGCCTCTTTTCATTGGACAGTTTTCTAGCCCTGTGTCTGTTTAGCATGTGATGTGATATTCTGGAGCACATTTAGGCTGATGGTGGAAAAAGAAGTATTTTAAGACCGAAACTGGAGAGAAGCTTTCCAAGGAACTGCTTTGTGATGTGTGCATTTCAGTCGCAGTGTTATACCACTCTTCTCAATACCACTCTTCTCATACAGTTTCAGGGAAACCCTTTTCGAGATACAGGTACCAGGTGATATTCGGGAGCATGTTGATGCCGATGGTGAAAAGAGAAATAGTCTCAGACAAAAACTGGAGAGAAGCTTTCTAGGAATCTACTTGATTTGTTTTTCTAAGAACCACCAGAGCGAGCACAAAGGACTAGCGAGGAGGCAAGGCTAAAAACAAAACTGCAAATTTATTCTTTGGTCATCTAGCTCCAGGACAAAAGGTGTGTAAGGTGAAATTTGTTGGCCGCTGGCAAAGGAGGCCAAGAGAGTCTCCCAGGCGGAGTTCCTAATGCAGTCCCGACAAGAGTAGGGGCTGAGGATGCCCACCAGCGTGCCTGCCAGGAGCTGCTTTTCCAAGAGTGGAAGGGCAATAAGGGGGGCACGGGCATGTCGGGGGGGGGGAGGCTCCGCAGGTGCCACCAGGTAAATCTTGGTCTCTTAGGATTGGCATCATCTGGCACATGCCTGATTGGTCTGCACCTTCCCGGGCGCCAGCTGCATTTTCATGCACACGGGAAGAGTTGGTGACGAAGAACCCGGAAATGTGCCATCTTGCCTCCATTCGTCCAAACAGTCCAACCTTTTATTGGTAATAGTGATAAAGGGGCGCCATGATATGTCTGGATACTTCCTGCTCTTAAATGGCGTTGTTAACGTTGAGGCCTATCATTGGTGTTTGGATGTACAGATGAAGAAGCATTTGGTTGAATGTGACGCAAGTGATTTCTTGTACCTTGGCATGGAGAAATTTGATCAAAATGGGGGCAAAACATAAAACAAGACACAGTATTAGTATAGGAATGAGGAATGGAAACATTTGTTGGAATATAGACAAAACCCAAAAGGAAGGTCCTGGCAAGGCTGGGGAGTATGAAATAGTTAAGAAAATGTAGGAAGTGTGAGGCGAGTGGGGGAAGGTTGAACTGATTTCCACTGATTGCTTTCAGTGGGGGCCCTTTCTAGCTGGAATGAGGAACGAGTGCGCAAAGTAGTTGTTGACCAGGCAGCAATTAAGGTGTGGATTGGATGGAAGGCTTGGTACAGAGAAGGATGGCAAAATAGAATAGATACCCTGCTGTTGATTAAAAAATTAATTGTCTTACCCGCTACCAAGAGAGTTATCCATGGCTCAGCAAGGGTGATGGGGGTCCCTGAGTCTCGGCACCTTCAATTGTCATCGTCCAGATGTAGGAGCTGGAAGGAGCCCCCAGGATCCTGGGAAAGGGAGTCACGTCAAGACGCGGCACCTGTTCCCAGGGTGGGGCAATCAGACTTCCAGTGTCCTTTCTGTTGGCAAATAGGGCAGGGGGTTGCTGGTGGACGAGGGTTAGGACATTCACTGGCCCAATGTCCTGACACCTTGTACTTATAGCAATGCTGCGTTGGGTTCAAGGACCCCATGGACACCTGTTGGCATAGTGTCCTGCCTTGCTGCACCTATAGCAGGTTCCTTTTGTAACCTTGGAGTCTGCAGGGTGTGTACTCTCTGATCTGGGGTTACGACTGGGCTGTAAAGCTGCTGCTAGGAGCTGTAACTTCTGTTTGAGACGAGCTGAGATCGCTGTGCTTCAGCCATCTCCTCTCTGGAGTTATAGACCTTAAAGGCTAATTTAACCAGGTCTTGTATTAGTGCCTGAAGACCATCCTCTACCTTTTGAAGATTTTTACAAATGTCAGGATCTGACTGAAAAATGAAGGAGGAGTGTAGGACGGGAGTGAGAATACGGAGACAGAAGGAACCCTAGGTTCCTTTCTGGCTGAACAGAAAGGAATAAAGGCTCCTCTTTTTCAGGTTCCTGTGAGCTGGCGTCCTTGGCCAGTATAACCTGAACCAAAGAACATCGACTACACAAGTCGGGACGAGAGCGTAAGGCCCAAAAGCCTTCTATGTAATTAATTTCGGACCACTTGCCTAGCCGCTGGCAGAAATTGCTGAGGTCAATCAGAACATTACGGTCTAAAGTGCCCTCTGGTGGCCACTGAGACAGATTATCTAGTTTGTATTGGGGCCATGCCACCTTGGAAATGAAAATTAACCACTGTAAGGTTTTTAAATTGGCTAGGAGGCACCCTAAGCGGGTGCTGTTTGGAAATTTGGACTGGAGGTTTCCCATTTGTTTCCTCTTTACTTACATAATGGAAATCTCTGCCTGGCTTCAAAGCGTCCTTTCAAATCAACAGAGACAGACTGGAGGCTCTTGGAGCCAAGGTGGAGATTACCTTCAGGTGACGGTCGTCTGCATTATGAATGGGTCTCCCGAGCCACTTGGTGGCTCAAAAGTAAGCCTCGGACCTGTGCAGGATTTTTAGCCGAGGGAGGTAAAGAGGAGACAAGGGCACTTACCCCTGAGAGGCCATGAGAGTAAGGGAAGCAGGTCTCAGGTCCTGGTCCGTCCACGGCGTAGGAGCAGGAGGAGGTTCCTCAACCCTTAGAGGCCAGAGGAGGGGTCTCCTCCTGGGTTTCGGCACCAACGGAATTGTTTTTCTAAGAACCACCAGATCGAGCACAGAAGAACCAGCGAGTAGGCAAGGCTAAAAGCAAAACTGCAAATTCATTCTTTGGTCATCTAGCTCAGGAAAAAAGGTGTGTAAGGTGAAGTCTGTCGGCCTCCGGCAAAGGAGGCCAAGAGAGTCACCCAGTCCCGACAAGAGTGGGGGCTGAGGAAGCCCACGTGGTATGTCTGCTGGGAGCGGCTTTTCTAGGAGTGGAAGGGCAATAGGCGGGGCACAGGCGTGTCGGGTGGGGGAAGGCTCTGTAGGTGCCACCAGGTAAATCTTGGTCTCTTCGGATTGACATCACCTGTCACATGTGTGGTTTGTCTGCACCTTCCCGGGCGCCAGCTGCATTTTCGTGCATATGGGAAGAGTTGGTGATGAAGAACCCGGAAATGCGCCATCTTGCCTCCTTTCGTCCAAACATTACTCAGTGGTATGTGTAATCATCTCACATAGTTAAAGCTTTCCTTTCATTATGCTGCCTGGAAACAGTCATGGACAAATGCACGAAGGGACCTTCGGGAGCATATTCAAGACTAGGGTGAAAAAGGAAATAAGTTGAGATAAAAAGTGTTAAGAACCTTTCTGTGAATCTGCTTTTTGCTATGTTTATTCATCTTACATAGATGAAGCTTTCTTTACATTACACAGCTTGGAAACTCCCTCCTGGATGGATCCACGTAGGGATATTTGGAATCACATTCGGACCCATGGTGAAAGAGGAAATATAGTCAGATAAAAACTGGAGAGAAGGGTTCTGAGAAACTGCTTGGTGATGTGTGCATTCCACTCAAGGAGTTAAACTTTCTTCTCATCAGGCACAGTTTGAACACTGTTCCTGTAAAACCAAAAGAGTGATATTTAGAGCACATTGAAGACTATGGCAAAAAGTTAAATGTCGCTCAATACAAAACAGAAAGAAGCACTAGAAGAAACTGCACTCTGAAATGTCCATTCTTTTCACAGGGTTCAAGCTTACTCTACATTTCCCAGTTTGAAAGTCGGTCTTTGAGGGTTCTGCGAAGGGATCGTAAGTGGCGACCGGAGGCCTGTGTGAGGCAAGGAAATGTCTTCCATCAAAAATCCGAGAGAAGACTTCTGTGCAACTCTTCTGTGATGTTTGTATTCTTCTCATAGAGTTAAATCATTCCGTAGATTGAGCAGTTTGAAATCACTGTTTCTGTGGAATCTGAGAAAGGACATTTGGAAACACTCTTTAGAATATCCTGAAAAAGAAATAACCTCACAGTGAAAACAGAATGAAGCTATCTGAAACTGCTTTGTGTCACGTGAATTCCGCTCACACAGTTAAGCTTCTCTTTTCATTGAGCTCTATCATAACACTGTTATTGTTTAGTCTGCAAAGGGATATTCTGGAGAATATTGAGACTTACAGTGAGAAAGGAAACGTCTTCAGATTGAAACTGGAGAGAGGTTTCTGAAAATCTGTTTTGCAACGTATGCTTTCCAGTGACAGAAATATACCTTTTTCTCCTAGAGGATTCCGGAATCCCTTTTGGAGAAAAAGCTACCAAGAGATATTTGGGAGTATAGTGACAACTATGGTGAAAAAGAAAATATCCTCAGACAAAAACTGGAAAGAAGGTTTCAGTGAAACTGCTTTGTGTTAGGTATATTTATTCTTCTCACATACTTAAAACTTTAATTATGTTATGCAGTTTGTAAACTCCATCATGCACAGATCCGTGAAAGGATGTTTAGGCGCACATTCAGGCCTATGTTGAAAGAGGAGAGATCTTCAGATAAAAACTTGACAGAAACTTTCTGAGAAACTACTTTGTGATGTATGCATTCCACTCAGGGAGTTATACCTCTTTTCTCACAAGTCAGTGTTTGAAACCTGCTCTTCTGAAACTGAAAAAGTGATTTTTCAGAAATCATTGAGGACTATGGCGAATAGTGAAATATACTGAAATAAAATCGAGGAAGAAGCGTTCCAAGAATCTGCTCTGTGATATGTGCATTCACTTCACAGAGTTAATGCTTACTCTATGTTGCCCAGTTTCGAAACTGTGTTTTTAAAGAATCTGTGAAGGAATATTAAGTGACGCCCAGAGGCTTGTGGTGAGCGAGGAAAAGTCTTCCGATGAAACCTGCCGAGAAACGTTCCCAGCAAGTGCTTCACGATGTGTGTATTCGTCTCTTCGAGTTAAACCATTCTTTGGATTGAGCAGCTTGATATCACTGTTTTTGTGGAATTTGAGGAAGGACATTTGGGAACAATCCTTAGAATATGGAGAAAGAAATATCCTGAGGTAAAATTGAGAAGGAGGCTTTCTGTGAAACTACTGTGTGTCGTTTTATTTCCTCTCTCTTAAATAAGCCTCTCTTTTCATTGATCAGTTTTCCTGCCTGGAACATGTTTACCATGTCATGGGATATTGGGAGCACTTTGAGGCTTACGGTGAAAGAGGAAATAGGATCAGACTGAAACTGGAGAGAAGCTTTCCGAGGAACTGCTTTATGACGTGTGCATTCTAGTCACAGTATTATACCTCTCTTCTCATACAGCATCGGGAAAATCCTTTTGGAGAAACAGGTACCAAGTCATATTCGGGAGCATGTTGATGCTGATGGTGAAAAGGGAATTTGCCTCAGACAGAACCTGGAAAGAATCTTTCTAGGAAGCTACTCTGTGATATGTGTTATCATCTCACATAGATAAAGCTTTCTTTACATTACGCAGCTTGGAAAATGTCATGCAGGAATCGAAGAAGGGACCTTCGGGAACACTCTCTGGACTATGGTGAAAAAGGAAACATCTTCAGATCAAAAGTGGAAAGAAGAGTTCTGTGAATATGCTTTTTGATACATTTATTTATCTCACATAGAAGAAGCTTTCTTTACATGATGCAGCTTGGAAACTCCCTCATGGATGGATCCGCAAAGGGATATTTCGAATCACATTTGGGCCTATAGGAAGTTTTCTGTGAAACTGTCCTGTGTCGTCTTAATTCATCTCACTAAGTTAAGCCTCTCATTTCATCGAGCAGTTTTCTAACAATGTGTATGTTTAGCGTGTGATGGGATATTCGGGAGTACTTTGAGGCTTATGGTGAAAAAGGAAATGAATTCAGACAAAAACTGGAGAGAAGCTTTTCGAGGAACTGGTTTGTGACGTGTGCATTTCACTCACAGTGTTATACCTCTCTTCTCATACAGTGTCGGGGAAACATTTTGAAGAAACTGGTGCCAAGTGATATTTGGGAGCATGTTGATGCCTTTGGTGAAAAGGGAAATAGCCTCAGACAAAAACAGAAAAGATTCTATCTATAAAACTACTCTGTGATATGTGTCATCATCTCATATAGTAAAGCTTTCTTTCTTTTTTTTTTCTTTTTTAAAAAATTTTTTATTATACTTTAAGTTCTAGGGTACATGTGCACAACATGCAGGTTTGTTACATATGTATACATGTGCCATGTTGGTGTGCTGTACCCATTAACTTGTCATTTACATTAGGTATATCTCCTAATGCTATCCCTCCCCCCTTTCCCTACCCCACGACAGACGCTGGTGTGTGATGTTCCCCTCCCTGTGTCCAGGTGTTCTTATTGTTCAATTCCCACTTCTGAGTCAGAACATGTGGTGTTTGGTTTTTTGTCCTTGCGATAGTTTGCTGAGAATGATGGTTTCCAGCTGCATCCATGTCCCTACAATGGACATGAACTTATCCTTTTTTATGGCTGCATAGTATTCCATAGTGTATATGTGCCACATTTTCTTTTTCTTTTTTTTTATTATACTTTAAGTTCTAGGGTACATGTGCATAACGTGCAGGTTTGTTACATATGTATACATGTGCCATGTTGGTGTACTGCACCCATCAACTCGTCAGCACCCATCAATTCATCATTTATATCATGTATAACTCCCCAATGCAATCCCTCCCCCCTCCCCGCTCCCCATGATAGGCCCCAGTGTGTGATGTTCCCCTTTCCGAGTCCAAGTGAGCTCATTGTTCAGTTCCCACCTATGAGTGAGAACATGTGGTGTTTGGTTTTCTCTTCTTGTGAGAGTTTGCTAAGAATGATGGTTTCCAGCTGCATCCATGTCCCTACAAAGGACGCAAACACCCTTTTTTATGGCTGCATAGTATTCCATGGTGTATATGTGCCACATTTTCTGAATCCAGTCTGTCACTGATGGACATTTGGGTTGATTCCAAGTCTTTGCTATTGTGAATAGTGCTGCAATAAACATACGTGTGCATGTGTCTTTGTAGTAGCATAATTTATAATCCTTTGGGTATATACCCAGTAGTGGGATGGCTGGGTCATATGGTACATCTAGTTCTAGATATTTGAGGAATCGCCATACTGTTTTCCATAATGGTTGAACTAGTTTACAATCCCACCAACAGTGTAAAAGTGTTCCTATTTCTCCACATCCTCTCCAACACCTGTTGTTTCCTGATTTTTTAATGATTGCCATTCTAACTGGTGTGAGATGGTATCTCATTGTGGTTTTGATTTGCATTTCTCTGATGACCAGTAATGATGAGCATTTTTTCATGTGTCTGTTGGCTGTATGAATGTCTTATTTTGAGAAATGTCTTTTCATATCCTTTCCCCACTTTTGGATGGGGTTGTTTGTTTTTTTCTTGCATATTTGTTTGAGTTCTTTGTAGATTCTGGAAATTAGCCCTTTGTCAGATGAGCAGATTGCAAAAATTTTCTCCCATTCTGTAGGTTGCCTGTTCACTCTGATGGTAGTTTCTTTTGATGTGCAGAAGCTCTTTAGTTAAATGAGATCCCATTTGTCAATTTTGGCTTTTGCTACCATTGCTTTTGGTGTTTTAAACATGAAGTCCTTGCCCATGCCTATGTCCTGAATGGTACTACCTAGATTTTCTTCTAGGGTTTTTATGGTATTAGGTCTAACATTTAAGTCTCTACTCCATCTTGAATTAATCTTCAGATAAGGAGTAAGGAAAGGATCCAGTTTCAGCTTTCTACTTATGGCTAGCCAATTTTCCCAGCACCATTTATTAAATAGGGAATCCTTTCCCCATTTCTTGTTTTTGTCAGGTTTGTCAAAGATCAGATGGTTGTAGATGTGTGGCATTATTTCTGAAGGCTCCGTTCTGTTCTATTGGTCTATATCTCTGTTTTGGTACCAGTACCATGCTGTTTTGGTTACTGTAGCCTTGTAGTATAGTTTGAAGTCAGGTAGCGTGACGCCTCCGGCTTTGTCCTTTTGACTTAGGATTGTCATGGCAATGCGGGCTTTTTTTTGGTTCCATATGAACTTTAAAGGAGTTTTTTCCAATTCGATGAAGGAACTCATTGGTAGCTTGATGGGGATGGCATTGAATCTATAGATAAGCTTGGGCAGTATAGCCATTTTCATGATATTGATTCTTCCTATCCATGAGCATGGTATGTTCTTCCATTTGTTTGTGTCCTCTTTGATTTCACTGAGCAGTGGTTTGTAGTTCTCCTTGAAGAGGTCCTTTACATCCCTTGTAAGTTGGATTCCTAGGTATTTGATTTTCTTTGAAGCAATTGTGAATGGAAGTTCATTCTTGATTTGGCTCTCTGCTTGTTTGTTACTGGTGTATAAGAATGCTTGTGATTTTTGCACATTAATTTTGTATCCTGAGACTTTGCTGAAGTTGCTTATCAGCTTAAGAAGATTTTGGGCTGAGACGATGGGGTTTTCTAAATACACAATCATGTCATCTGCAAACAGGGACAATTTGACTTCCTCTTTTCCTAACTGAATACCCTTGATTTCTTTCTCTTGCCTGATTGCCCTAGCCAGAACTTCCAACACTATGTTGAATAGGAGTGGTGAGAGAGGGCATCCCTGTCTTGTGCCAGTTTTCAAAGGGAACTTTTCCAGTTTTTGCCCATTCAGTATGATATTAGCTGTGGGTTTGTCATAAATAGCTCTTATTATTTTGAGGTACGTTCCATCAATACCGAATTTGTTGAGCGTTTTTAGCATGAAGGGCTGTTGAATTTTGTCAAAAGCCTTTTCTGCATCTATTGAGATAATCATGTGGTTCTTGTCTTTGGTTCTGTTGATATGCTGGATTACGTTGATTGATTTGCGAATGTTGAACCAGCCTTGCATCCCAGGGATGAAGCCCACTTGATCATGGTGGATAAGCTTTTTGATGTGCTGCTGAATCCGGTTTGCCAGTATTTTATTGAGGATTTTTGCATCGATGTTCATCAGGGAGATTGGTCTAAAATTCTCTTTTTGTTGTGTCTCTGCCCGGCTTTGGTATCAGGATGATGTTGACCTCATAAAATGAGTTAGGGAGGATTCCCTCTTTTTCTATTGATTGGAATAGTTTCAGAAGGAATGGTACCAGCTCCTCCTTGTACCTCTGGTAGAATTCAGCTGTGAATCCATCTTGTCCTGGGCTTTTTTTGGTGGGTAGGCTATTAATTGTTGCCTCAATTTCAGAGCCTGCTATTGGTCTATTCAGGGATTCAACTTCTTCCTGGTTTAGTCTTGGGAGAGTCTACGTGTCCAGGAAATTATCCATTTCTTCTAGATTTTCTAGTTGATTTGGGTAGAGGTGTTTATAATATTCTCTGATGGTAGTTTGTATTTCTGTGGGGTCGGTGGTGATATCCCCTTTATCATTTTTTAATGTGTCTATTTGATTCCTCTCTCTTTTCTTCTTTTGAGCCTTGCTAGCGGTCTGTCAATTTTGTTGATCTTTTCAAAAAACCAACTCCTGGATTCATTGATTTTTTGGAGGGTTTTTTGTGTCTCTATCTCCTTCAGTTCTGCTCTGATCTTAGTTATTTCTTGCCTTCTGCTAGCTTTTGAATGTGTTTGCTCTTGCCTCTCTAGTTCTTTTAATTGTGATGTTAGAGTGTCAATTTTAGATCTTTCTTGCTTTCTCTTGTGGGCAGTCAGTGCTATAAATTTCCCTCTACACACTGCTTTAAATGTGTCCCAGAGATTCTGGTATGTTGTATCTTTGTTCTCATTGGATTCAAAGAACATCTTTATTTCTGCTTTCATTTCGTTATGTACCCAGTAGTCATTCAGGAGCAGGTTGTTCAGTTTCCATGTAGTTGAGCGGTTTTGATTGAGTTTCTTAGTCCTGAATTCTAGTTTGATTGCACTGTGGTCAGAGAGGCAGTTTGTTATAATTTCTGTTCTTTTACATTTACTGAGGAGTGCTTTACTTCCAATTATGTGGTCAATTTTGGAATAAGTGTGATTTGGTGCTGAGAAGAATGTATATTCTGTTGACTTGGGGTGGAGAGTTCTATAGATGTCTATTAGGTCCGCTTGGTGCAGAGATGAGTTCAATTCCTGGATATCCTTGTTAACTTTCTGTCTC
>NW_022311618.1:919-1231 GCF_002776525.5 Piliocolobus tephrosceles | reverse complement strand
CCAGCCTGGGCGACAGAGCGAGACTCCATCTCAAAAAAAAAAAAAAAGAAAAGAAAAATTTACATTCCCTCTAGCAGTGCATAAGCTTTCTCTTCACTACCCACCAGCATCTATTATTCTTTGCCTTTTTAATGTGGCTGCTATGACTGGTGTGAGATGGTATCTCGTGGTTTTGATTTGCATTTTTCTAGTGATTTGTGATATTGAGCATTTTAATATGCTGGTTGGATGCATGTATATCTTCTTTTGAGAAATGTATGTTCTTGTTCTTCTTTCATTTTTAATAAGGTTTGTTTTTTGCTTGGTGAATTA
>NW_022311618.1:0-909 GCF_002776525.5 Piliocolobus tephrosceles | reverse complement strand
TTACTATCATGGCAGTTATACAATTAATTTATATTTTTATGGGTATATGGCTGGAACTAGTATTTATTATAAAAAGTATCAGGCTTAGGTATTTTCTATTTTTTTTTTTTTTTTACTTTTTTTTTGAGAAAGGGTCTTACTCTATTGTCCAAATTGAAATGCAGTGGTGTCATCATGGCTCACTGCAGCCTGGACATCCTGAGTTCAAGTCTTCCCACCTCTGCCTCGGAGTAGCAGGGACTGTAGGCATGTCCTATCACATCTGGTTGCTTTGTTTTGCTTTTTAATGGGGATGAGGTCTTAATATACTGTCCAGGCTGGTCTTTAACTCTTTTTTTTTTTTTTTTTGAGACGGAGTTTCGCTCTGTCATCCAGGCTGGAGTGCAGTGGCCGGATCTCAGCTCACTGCAACCTCTGCCTCCCAGGTTTACGCCATTCTCCTGCCTCAGCCTCCTGAGTAGCTGGGACTACAGGCGCCCACCACCTCGCCCGGCTAGTTTTTTGTATTTTTTAGTAGAGACGGGGTTTCACCGGGTTAGCCAGGATGGTCTGGATCTCCTGACCTCGTGATCCACCCATCTCGGCCTCCCAAAGTGCTGGGATTACAGGCTTGAGCCACCGTGACCAGCCTGGTCTTGAACTCTTGAGCTCAATCAGTTCCGCCTCCGCCTTTCAAAGTCCTAGGATTACAGGCATGAGCCACTGTTCCTGGCCTAGCTAATTTTTAAGCTTTTTTTTATAGAAACAGGGTTTCTTTATGTTGCCCAGGTTTGTCTTTTTTTTTTTTTTAATTTTATTATTATACTTTAAGTTCTAGGGTACATGTGCATAACATGCAGGTTTGTTACATATGTATACTTGTGCCATGTTGGTGTGCTGCACCCATCAACTCGTCAGCACCCATCAATT
>NW_022311617.1:0-4955 GCF_002776525.5 Piliocolobus tephrosceles | reverse complement strand
CCCTACCCACTCTGTCCACCTTCCTCAGGTCTGTCCTGCAACGTCTCTTGCATGGTGAAGCGTCCGCAGATCACCCTCTTAGAAATTTTGGGCTCCATGCACACTCCTGTTCCCTTCCTGTTTCTCTTCAAACATCTTCATCCGTGTCACACATGGGGCATTTCACTTATCTGCTGGGCTTCTCCAGAGGTCCCCCTGCTGAACTCTGAATGCCGTGGATTCAGAGATCTTTGACTATTCCCTGCTGCAGGCCCAGGGCAGCAGCAGAGCCCAGGACAGAGTGAACGTATCATGGGTGCTGCTGAATGAATGAATGAATGAATGAAGGAGTGAGTGAGTGAGTGAAGGAGTAAATGAGTGAGTACATGAGTGAATGGGTGAGTCAGTCAGTCGGTGAATAAGTGAGTGAGTGAGTGGATGAGGGAAGGAGTAAATGAGTGAGTGAGTAGGTACATGAGTGAATGAGTGAACGTGAGTGAGTGAGTGAATTGCTGAGTGAGTGAATGAGTGAATGAGTAAGTGAGTGAATGGGTGAATGAATAAGTGAGTAAGTGAATGAATGAGTGACTTAGTGAATGAGTGGGTGAATAAGTGAGTGAGTGAGTGAATGAGTGAGTGACCGAGGGAATAAATGAGTGATGAGTGAGTGAGTGAATGAATGACTTAGTGAATGGAGGAGTGGGTGAATGAGTGAGTGAACAAATGAGTGGGTGAGTGAGTCAGTGAGTGAACAAGTGAATGAGTGAGTGAAGAAGTGAGTGAGTGAGTGAACGAATGAGTGAGTGAATGAGTCAATAAATGAGTGAGTGTGTGAGTAAAGAGTGAGTGAATGAGTGAAAAGGTGAATGAGTGAGCGAATGAGTGAATGAGTGAGTGAATGCATGAATTAATGAGGAAATGAGTGAGTGAGTGAATAAGTGAGTGAATGAGTGAGTGAATGAGTGAATGGGTGAGTGAGTGAAAGAGTGAGTTAGTGAAAGGCTGAGCAAGTGAATGAGGGAATGAATAAGTGAGTGAATGGGTGAGTGAATGAGAGAGTGAATGGCTTAGTGAATGAGTGAATGAGTGAGTGATTGAGTGAGTGAACGGGTTAGTGAATGAGCGAGTGAATGGGTGAGTGAGTCAATGAGTGAGTAAGTGAATAGGTGAGTGAGTGAGTGAATAGGTGAGTGAGTGAGTGAATGGGTTAGTGAATGGGTGAGTGAGTGAGTAAGTGAATGAGTGAGTGAGTAAAAGGGTGAGTGAATGAGTAAACGACTGAGTAAGTGAATGAGTGAGTGAGTGAATGAGTTAACTAGTGAATGAATAAGTTAGTGAATGAATGAGTAGGTCACTCAGAGGAGATGAGGACCGGAGCTGCCTCTGACTGCTACAGTAGACAGGAGCTGAAGGAGGAGTCTGAAGGGTGGGTTGTGCCCACTCGGTACATATACCCTGCTCCACACATCCCCAAAGAAACCCAATCTCACCAGAGTGGTCTCTTGAGAATTATTAGAAAGAACCTTTTTTCCCAATATTTCATATATGCAGGATGATTTCTTACTTTCCTTTAAAAGGCCAATCGTTTTTTGGACTTGGAATTCTCCACTGCTGGTCCATGCCACTGTATTCTCCCAAAGGGGCATCCCCCGAGTTGGAGAAAGGGTCATTCCCAGGAATGGATAAAATCCAGAAGGGCATCATCAGATGGGGCAGCTTCTCCTATCATCCTCCCCTTCCTGCTTGGGTTACCCTGAGTGACTTGGTTTGGAGGTCTACAAAATGCGGACATATCAAATTTGGATAAAAGCCTAAGCAGTTGAAGAGGTTGCAGTGCTAGCAGGAAGGTCTTTGGTTGCCGGCACACTCCTCCCCTGCAGTCTCTGCTGGACCCAGGACACCGACTCCACCTTCTGCCTTGGGGGTTTCCTCCCTTCCTTCCCAGCCACTGAGCCGCCTTGGGCTAATCTGCAACCTCAGAGGCGCAGCCCTCCTCCTTTCCTCCTGCCTCTTCCTCCGTTCCCACTTGCCTTCTGCTTCTTTCAGGACTTCGGAAAGTCCAAGAATAAGCAAAATCATAGACCAGAAAACGCTGACTTCAGCCCATTCCCCTCCCACCAGCTTCCCTTCAGATCCCTTGATCTTTCAAAATTATTTTGCTCTGTATCTAGATGCTAAACTTTATATAGAAAACAGGTGGAGTTGATTTCTCAGCCGGGTACAGTGGCTCACACCTATAATCCCAGCACTTTGAAGGCTAAGGGGGAAAGATTGCTTGAGGTCACATGTTTGAGACTAGCCTGAGCAACACAGGGAGACCTCGTCTCTACAAAATTCAAAAAAAAGAAAAATTGGCCTGGAGCGATGGCACATCTGTAGTCCCAACTACTTGGGAGGCTGAGGCAGAAGGATCACTTGAACTCAGGAGTTTGAGATTACAGTGAGTTACGATTATATCACTGCACTCCAGCTTGAGTAAGAGAGTGAGAGACTGTCTCCTAAGAAAATAAAAATAAAAAGTGCTGGAGTCCATATCCAAGCCCACAGTCAATTGCGACATGTGCATCTTTTATTTTTATAATCCGCCTCTCTTGTCTAAGTGCTAAATGACACTCCCATTGTGTGTAACTACTTCCACCTTTGTCTGGCTTCTCTTTCTTTACGTATTAAGAATCCCGTTTCATAGAGTTCTGAGAAAATAAATAAATAAATCAGCTGTGTACCGTGGCTCATGTCTATAATCCCAGCGCTTAAGGAGGCTGACATAAAAATTGCTTGAGACCAGCAGTTTGAGACCGGCTTTGGCCACATAACGAGATCCTGTCTCAACAAAAAATAAAAAAATAAAATACAACATTAGCAGGACATGGCAAACCTGTAGTCCCAGCTACTCAGGTGGTGGAAGCCTGAGGATTGGTTTGACCCTGGGAGTTTGGGACTGCAGTGAGCTGTGATCATACCACTACATTTTGGCCTGGGTGACACAGTGAGACTCTATTTCTAAATAAGTAAGTAACTAAGTAAATAAATAAATTAAATTAAATTAAATTAAAACAGGTGAAAGCTTCCCAAGACTTTGATGCAGAAAAGAAATGAAAGAAGAAAGTTGCATTATTTCTGTAAAGTATGAGGTCATTACAAGTTTTACTTTCTCTAGGACATTTTCTCAGTGGTGTCAACTGAAGTCCACTTCACAGAATGACTTCATCTCCTGAGCACCTTGGAGAACGATGATTAAAGGGACTTCCTGGCACTCCTGATACTTTTAGTGTCACACAGAAGCACCAAGAGTCATCTGTGTGAAATAGGTGGTATTGCAGCGGAAGACATTGGTTTGTTCTTTCACGAACGTCATCGGAATATTTCCCTAATGACTAGCGTTATGTCAGAAAATAGGGGGAGAGAGATAGTTCTTTACTGGCAAATAAGTTACCTAAATTTCCCAGTTAGAAAAACAATCATGATTTTAGCCATGTCAGATGAGGTCAGATATGCCCTATGCTTCAGTTATGGAATGTTACCTCTGAATAGTGATTGACAGGTATCTTCCACAGCCTGTGACCTGTCGCTGTGTACAAGCTTGAAGTCATAACTACCAGTCCTTGAAGCGCCCTTGCTGTCCAAGCTGCACTGAAGTGGCTCCTCGACTGAGGCATTCAAGGGAAAACTCACTGAAATATTTGAAACCACCGCCATCAACAACAATGCTCTTCCTGTGTGCCAGGATGTACACGCAGAGCGTTATCATCTTTTTTTTTTTTTTTTGGAGACGGAGTCTCACTCTGTCTCCTAGGCTGAAATGCAATGGTGCGATCTCCACTCACTGCAAGCTCCGCCTCCCGGGTTCACGCCATTCTCCTGCCTCAGCCTCTCCTGTAGCTGGGACTACAGGCGCCCGACACAGCACCCCGCTAATTTTTGTATTTTTAGTAAAGATGGGGTTTCACCGTGTGAACCAAGATAGTATCGATTTCCTGACCTTGTGATCCACCTGTCTCGGCCTCCCAAAGTGCTAGGATTACAGGCTTGAGCCACCGCGCCCGGCCACATTATCTTTTTTTGTTTTGTTTTGTTTTGAGACGGAGTCTCCCTCTGTCGCCCAGGCTGGAGTGCAGTGGCGTGATCTCAGCTCACTGCAAGCTCCACCTCCCGGGTTTACGCCGTTCTCCCGCCTCAGCCTCCCGAGTAGCTGGGACTACAGGCGCCCGCCACCTCACCCCGCTAGTTTTTGTGTATTTTTTAGTAGAGACAGGGTTTCACCGTGTTAGCCAGAATGGTCTCGATCTCCTGACCTCGTGATCCGCCCGTCTCGGCCTCCCAAAGTGCTGGGATTACAGGCTTGAGCCACCGCGCCCAGCCCACATTATCTTAATATCTTGTTTTAAAACTGAATTCTGCTTTTCATCTGTTCACCTAGTTTTTAGAAAATGACAGTGAAATACAACTTGGAACTTACCACAGCTTAATACGAGGGTCAATATGAGCTATACAACAGGTTTGATGTTTAAAAGTTTGCAACATTTTTTATTACTCTTTCATTTACAAACTACAGTAAATATTTTATTTTTTATATTTAATTATGAAATATATGACACATAAGTGTCTATAAAATTTGGGTGGGCACGGTGGCTCATGCCTGTAATCCCAGCATTTTCGGTGGCTGAGGCAGCTGGATCATTTGAGATCAGGTGTTCAAGACCAGCCTGGCCAATATTCTGAAACCCGTCTCTACTAAAAAAATACAAAAAGTGAGCTGAGCATCGTGACAGGTACCTGTGATCCTAGCCACTCAGGAGGCTGAGGTGGGAGACTTGTTTGAACCCAGGAGACAGAAGTTGCAGTGAGCCGAGATCATGCCTTTACACTCTTGCCTGGGCTACCTGAGCAAAACTCCACCTCAAAAACAAAAACATAAACAAAACTGAATGCATAATCCGATAGATTAATAATTGCACTGATGTCATTATCCATTAGCA
>NW_022311610.1:11950-13521 GCF_002776525.5 Piliocolobus tephrosceles | reverse complement strand
TTTTTTTTTTTTTTTTTTTGAGTTGGAGTTTTCCTGTTGTTGCCCAGGCTGGAGTGCAACAGCGCGATCTCCACTCACTGCAACCTCTGCCTCCTGGGTTCAAGTGATTCTCCTGCCTCAGCCTCTCGAATAGCTGGGTTTACAGGCACCCGCCACCACGCCTGGCTAATTTTTTTTTGTACTTTCAGTAGGGATGGGGTTTCATCATGTTGGCCAGGATGGTCTCCAACTCCTGGCCTCAAGTGATCCGCCCGCCTCGGCCTCCCAAAGTGCTGGGATTACAAGCATGAGCCACCGAGCCCAGCCTCAGGGTTTCCTTTTTAAGGCTGCGTTTCCTTTTTAAGGCTGCAAGTATAGACCGCATTTCCTTGACCCATTCATCTGTTGATAAACATTTAGGTTGTTTCCATATCTTGGGTATTGAGCAGAGCTGCAGTGAACAAGGGAGGGTAGATATCTCTTCAAGGTCCTGATTTCAATTCTTTTGAATAAATACCCAGAAGTGGGATTGCTGGATCATTTGGGAGTTCTATCTTTCATGTTTTGAGGAAACCCCATACTGTTTTCCACAGTGGCTGTGGTGTTTGATGTTCCAACTAGGATTGTAGGAGTCTCTTATGTATTTTGACTTTTTTTTTTTTTTTTTTTTTTTGAGATGGAGTCCCACTCTGTCACCCAGGCTGGAGGGGGTAGTGGTGCAATCTTGGCTTACTGTAACCTTCAACTCATGGGTTCAAGGGATTCTCTTGCCTCAGCCTCCCGAGTAGCTGTGATTACAGGCGTGTACCACCCCACCTGGCTAATATTTTTGTATTTTTAGTAGAGACAGTGTTTCACTATGTTGGTCAGGCAGGTCTCGAACTCTTGACTTCAGGAGATTGGCCTGCCTCAGTCTCCCAAAGTGTTGGGATTATAGGTGTGAGCCACTTCGCCTGGCCTGAATATTAACCCCTTATTAGATATGTGGCTTACAAATATTTTTCTTATGAAATCTTAAGTTGGGCGCAGTGGCTCACACCTGTATTCCCAGCACTTTGGGAAGCCAAGGCGGGTGGATCACTTAAGGCCAGGAGTTTGAGACCAGCCTGGCCAACATGGTGAAATTCCGTTTCTACTAAAAATACAAAAAAATTAGCTGGGCATGGTGGCACATGCCTATAATCCCAGCTACTCAGGAGGCTGAGGCAGGAGAATCCCTTGAACTCAGGTGGTGGAGTTTGCAAGGCTGCAGTGAGTGGAGATCGTGCAAGTGCACTCAAGCCTGGGTGACAGGGCCAGACTTCGTCTCAAAAAAAAAAAAAAGCCGGGCGCGGTGGCTCAAGCCTGTAATCCCAGCACTTTGGGAGGCCGAGACGGGTGGATCACGAGGTCAGGAGATCGAGACCATCCTGGTCTACACGGTGAAACCCCGTCTCTACTAAAAATACAAAAAACTAGCCGGGCAAGGTGGCGGGCGCCTGTAGTCCCAGCTACTCGGGAGGCTGAGGCAGGAGAATGGCGTAAACCCGGGAGGCGGAGCTTGCCGTGAGCTGAGATCCGGCCACTGCACTCCAGCCTGGGCGACAGAGCGA
>NW_022311610.1:7585-11850 GCF_002776525.5 Piliocolobus tephrosceles | reverse complement strand
AAAAAAAAAAAAAAAAACAAAAAAAAAAAACAAAAAAAAACCACATATATATGTATATACATATATATATGGCAGAGTGGCTCACGCCTGTAATCCTAATACTTTGGGAGGCCAAGACAGGAGGATTGCTTAAGCGCAGGAATTGGAGACCAGCCTGGCCAACATGATGAAACCCTGTCTGTACTAAAAATACAAAAATTAGCTGGGTGTGGTGGCACATGCCTGTAATCCTAGCTAATTGGGAGGCTGAGGCAGGAGAATCCCTTGACCCTGGGAGGCGGAGGCACCATACTCCATCCTGGGGGACAGAGTGAGAGTCTGCCTCAAAACAAAAACAAAAACAAAAAAGCCCTCAGCCCCTCATCTCGGGTAGACCACACCAGGAAAATGTAACATAGTGACATTGCCAGGCTGAGGGTACAATCAAGTTCCAGTTCTGCACTTCCTGGCTGTGTGACCTTATACAAGTAGCCTCACCTCTCTGGGCCTAAATGCCCTTATGGGATTAATAAGGCCCAGTTTGCAAGGTTCTTAGGAAGATTCTTTTGACACCATGGAGTTCAAACATCCTCAGCACAGGGCAAGGAGATGGGGCATTGGAGGACTTGTCAGGAGTCCCTAAGGTTCAGCTCCTGCCCTCTCCCGCACCCCCTACCCTCTCTGGAAGCCCCTACCCTCTCCCGCAGCCCCTTCCCCAGAGTAAAGAAGCACTCAGGAGAGAATTTTCTGTAGGCTTTTTATTGGTGGCACCTGGCGCCACACGGAGGCCGTCCTCAGCACAGGTGCTGGGGTGTGGGAAATTTCAGAGACCCCTCCTGGGATGTCACCCTTCAGGTGCTCATGAGTTAATCTTGAGTTTCTCCTTCACTTTCCGAAATGTCTCTGAAAACCAATCCCTGTGGGGAGAGATAAGGAAGGGGGTCACTGTGTGCAGCTCCCTCCCAGGCTGTCCAAATTCTACCTGCTACCTGACTCCCACCTCTTCCCCTTCCTGAATCTCCATCCCCACTGTCTGTGGGATTAGGTCTGCTGGGCTGGGTGGGCCAACTTCTGTGCTTTAGTTTCCCAGATGGACCAGAGCACGTTGAAGTCTAAACACTTTACCCTTAGTTGGGCATGGTGGCTCACACCTGTAATCCCAGCACTTTGGGAGGTTAAGGCAGGCAGATCACTTGAGGTCAGGAGTTTGAGACCAGCCTGGGCAACATGGTGAAATCTCATCTTTACTAAAAATACAAAAAATACCATGCGTGGTGTTGCACACCTGTAGTTCCAGGTACTTATGAGGCTGAGGTAGGAGAATTGCCTGAACCCAGGAGGTGGAGTTTGCAGTGAGACCAGATTGTACCACTGTACTCCAGCCTGGGCAAGAGAGCAAGACTCCGTCTTGAAAAATAAAAAATAAGACCGGGCGCATGGCTCACACCTGTAATCCCAGCATTTTGGGAGGCTGAGGTGGGTGGCTCAAGAGGTCAGGAGATTGAGACCATACTGGCTAACATGGTGAAACCCCATCTCTACTAAAAATACAAAAAATTAGCCGGCGTGGTGGCGGACACCTGTAGTCCCAGCTACTTGGGAGGCTGAGGCAGGAGAATGGCATGAACCCGGGAGGCGGAGCTTACAGTGAGCTGAGATCGCACCACTGCACTCCAGCATGGGCGACAGAGCGAGTCTCTGTCTCGAAAAAAAAAAAAAGGGGAATTTAAAAATAAAATAAAATAAAAATAAGAAACGCTTCACCCTGGCCTGGCTTTCAAGGCCTGTCATCTCTTGCTACCAACCCCTTCTTTTTTTTTTGAGACATAGTTTCGCTCTGTCACCCAGACTAGAGTGCAATGGCGCTGTCTCGGCTCCTGCAACCTCTGCCTCCCAGGTTCAAGTGATTCTCCTGCCTCAGACTCCTGAGTAGCTAGGACTATAGGTGCCTGGCACCACGCCTGGCTAATTTTTGTATTTTTAGTATAGAGAGGGTTTCATTATGTTGAGCATGCTAGTCTTGAACTCCTGACCTCATGATCCGCCCGCTTGGCCTCCCATAGTGCTGGGATTACTGGCGTGAGCCACCATGCCAGGAGATTTTTTTTTTTTTTTTTTTTGAGACAGAGTCTCGCCTTGTCACCCAGGCTGGAGTGCAGTGGCACGATCTCAGCTCACTGCAACCTCCACCTCCCGGGTTCAAGTGATTCTCCTGCCTTAGACTCCCGAGTAGCTAGGACTACAGGCATGTACCACCACACCTGGCTAATTTTGTATTTTTAGTAGAGAAGGGGTTTCTCCGTGATAGTCAGGCTGGTCTTGAACTCCCAACCTCAGGTGATCCGCTTGCCTTGGCCTCCCAAAGTGCTGGGATTACAGGTGTGAGGCACTGTGCCTGGCCTCCAAACAATCTTTCTAAGTTTAGGCCTGGCTGGATTTTTTGATTCCTTCCTTTTTCTTTTCTTTTTTTTTTTTTTTTTCAGACGGAGTCTTGCTCTGCCGCCCAGGTTGGAGTGCAATGGCCAGATCTCAGCTCACTGCAAGCTCCGCCTCCCGGGTTTACTGCTATTCTCCCGCCTCAGCCTCCGGAGTAGCTGGGACTACAGGTGCCCGCCACCTCGCCCGGCTAGTTTTTTGTATTTTTTAGTAGAGACGGGGTTTCACTGTGTTAGCCAGGATGGTCTCGATCTCCTGACCTCGTGATCCGCCCGCCTCGGCCTCCCAAAGTGCTGAGATTAAAGGCTTGAGCCACTGCACCCGGCCGATTCCTTCCTTTTTCTTTTCTTTCTTTTCCTTTCTTTTTCTTTCCTTCCTTTCCTTCCTTTCCTTCCTTCCTTCCTTCTTTCTTTTTCTTTGTTGTTGAGACAGGGTCGCATTCTGTTACCCAGGCTGGAATGCAGTGGCACAGACATGGCGTACTGCAGCCTCAATCTCCTGGGCTCAAAGGTTCCTCTTGCCTCAGCCTCCCAAGTAGCTGGGACTGCAGGCGTGGGCCACCATGCCCGGGTAATTTTTTTTGTATTTCTAGTAGAGATGGGGTTCTCGCACTCCTGACCGTCTCGGCCTTCCAAGGTGCTGGGATTACAGGTGTGAGTCACCGTGCTCTGCACATTCTTCACTGTTTTATTCCCCACGTTGAAACAGTTTCCAACACTTAGCAGATGCTCAATAAATATTTTTTAAGGAACGAATGACTCTCTAACTTGCCAAAGGGAGCAAGGGTGGGTTTGATGATGTACTGAGCATCTACATGTACCAGACACCCTGTAGGCCCTCTCCTTTACTTCCCCGCAGAACCACCAGTTTATAGGAGAGGAAACTGAGGCTGACAGTAATGACCCTGTCAAGATCACACAGGAAGTAAGGAGTGCTACGCCAGCCTGGGGACCCAGGTCTGGCCAAGCTTGGATCCTCATTTTCATTACCTCACAACACCATCTTTTTTTTTTCTAATAGAGACAGGATCTTACCACGTTGGTCAGGCGGGTCTCGAACCTCT
Organism: Piliocolobus tephrosceles; assembly: GCF_002776525.5. Classification (NCBI taxonomy): domain Eukaryota; kingdom Metazoa; phylum Chordata; class Mammalia; order Primates; family Cercopithecidae; genus Piliocolobus; species Piliocolobus tephrosceles. The sequence goes on along the minus strand of NW_022311610.1, from coordinate 8,372 downwards.
GGGCTCAAGCAGTCCTCCCATCTCAGCCTCCCATAGTGCTAGGATTACAGGTGTGAGCCACTGTACCTGGGCAAGACCATCTGTTTTTTTTTTTTTTTGAGACGGAGTCTCGTTCTGTCGCCCAGGCCGGAGTTCAGTGGCGCAACGTCAGCTCACTGTAACCCCCACCTTCCTGGTTCGAGCAATTCCCCTGACTCAGCCTCCTGACTAGCTGGGATTACAGTCGCACGCCACCATGCCTGGCTAACGTTTTTGTATTTTTAGTAGAGACAGGGTTTCACCATGTTGGCCAGACTGGTCTCGAACTCCTGACCTCAGGCAATCCGCCCACCTCGGCCTCCCAAAGTGCTGGGATTACAAGCATGAGCCATCATGCCCAGCCCAAGACCATCTTTTAAAATGTGGCCTGGATGAGAGTCCGGGAAACTGTCCCTGAAGTCTGAGCACCCTGAGATCTAGCTGTGTGACCAGAGGGACGTTGTCAGCCTCTCTGGGACTTGTTTTTTTTTTTCCAATCTGTTCATCTTGGACTATCCTCCAGGGCTCCACCCAAAACCACCCTCCAGCCCTCCTGTGCCCTGGGAAGGGTTCTAACCGTGTCTTGGCAGGAAATTCACTCTGTTTGATGCGGTTGATGACTTCCCGAGCCTTGTCCTCCAGGGTGTTTCCAAACTCCTTCAGCTTATCCAAGGCGCTGGAGACATCTGGGGCCCCCTGGGCTGGGGCTGGGCCTGCCAGGAATATGGGCAAGGGTTCAAAAATTTTTTTTTTTTTTTTTTTTTTTTTG
>NW_022311610.1:0-7485 GCF_002776525.5 Piliocolobus tephrosceles | reverse complement strand
TTTTTTTTTTTTTTTTTTTTTTTGAGACGGAGTCTTGCTCTGTAGCCCAAGCTGGAGTGCAGTGGCGCGATCTCGCCTCACTACAACCACCACCTTCCGGGTTCAAGCAGTTCTCCTGCTTCAGCCTTCCAAGTAGCTGGGATTACAGGTGTGCACCACCACGTCCAGCTAATTTTTTTTTTTTTAAGACGGAGTCTTGCTGTGTCTGCCAGGCTGGAGTACAGTGGTATAATCTCGGCTCACTGCAACCTCTTCCTCCCGGGTTCAAGTGATTCTCCTGCCTCAGCCTACCGAGTAACTGGGACTACAGGTGCGTGCATCCATATCCGGCTAATTTTTTGTATTTTTAGTAGAGACGGAAGTTCACCATGTGGGCCAGGCTGGTTTCGAACTCCTGACCTCAAGTGATCTGCCTGCCTCGGCCTTCCAAAGTGCTGGGGTTACAGGCGTGAGCCACCCTGCCCGGCCGAAAATTTGTTATTGGAACCCCCTTAGGATGGGATCCCGGGATGAATAAGGAGATCTTTGGGGATCATGTGGTTAGAATGGGGAGGATACAGGAGTGATCGCGTGGGGCTCAAGCCGCTGGGAATTGCCTTACTCAGCACTGACCCCTCCCAGAGCCCCCCATCCCGCTTACCCACTTTCAAGGCTGTAGAAGCAGGACAGCCAATCCCAGAGGTGTGGGCGTCAATACGTCATCAGATGCTAGGGCTCTCGTGGGCAGATTTGGCGCCTGCCGGACTGAGCCTGGGAGAATCTGGAGGCCCACCCGACCACGAAGGGGCAACCACGACCCGGAGGGGGCCCCAGAGCTCTCAGAGGTCCTCTAAGCCGGGACCCAGGCCTGTAGCCACCTTCACTCTTCCAAAAGTCCAACTCCGCAATTCTCTCATTCCACTTTTACCTTCCAAGACCATCGACAGAACCACCACCAGGACCGGGAGCCACAGGAAGAGCCTCAGGGCGGGGCCGGAGGGGCACTCTGGAGGCAGAGGGAGGGGTGCAGGGGATCAGTAGCACCCTCCTCCGTGCCTCCCTTTCTCCCTCCCACGATCCCCTCATCTCCTTTTTTTGAGTTCTTGCAGAGTGGAGGCTGGTGTCCCTCCCAAGCACTCAGCACCAACCTGACTCCTTGCTGGAGGGCTCGGTTGGGAGGTCCTGTACCACCAGCAGGACCTTTATCAGGCTGGGGAGGGGGCGGGGCAGGTTGATGTTGATCTCTCTCCTGCTGAGCCTGCCTCCTTCTGCCCACCCAGGTTTTTCTCCTCTGCCCCTGGCCCGTGGGCGTTGGGGTCAGGTGGGGTCCCGGGCACTTCCCTTAGCCCCAAAGCCCTTTACCATTCAGCACCCTCACCTCCCAATCTCCCTGACTCTAGGGGGTCCTCAGACTACCATAGCCCCTTTCCTCAACTCAGAGGACAGCCTCGTCCTGTCCCTGTGGACATCTGCCCTCAGGGGCCTTCCAGTAATAACCCTGTGATCTCGTCCGCCCCTCATTCACACCATGTCCCTAGACCACCTCTTTCCCCCACTTCTCTCTTAGCAAGCCTCCTCAGCCCCAACAGCGTTTCCTTTATGTTGCTGGGGTCTCGGTTGGCCCGGCACTCCTACCCTGCGTGCCACCTCCAATTTCTTTCAGACCAGCCCTTGAAGCACCCCAGACCACCCTGATATTCTCTGGGCTCTTAACTTGATGGTTCTCAGTGTCCCTTTTTGGCGAGGGGGTCACCTTAGCTGGACGACACTGTAAAAACCTCACCTGCATTAGCCAGGCGTGGTGGCTCATGCCTGTAATCCCAGCGCTCTGGGAAGCTGAGGAGGGAGGATCGCTTGAGACCAGGAGTTCGAGACCAGCCTGGGCAACATAGGGAGACCTCATCTCTACAAAAAAATTCAAAAATTAGCTGGGTGTGGTGGCGCACACCTGTAGTCCCAGTTACTCAAGAGGCTGAGGTAGGAAGATTGCTTGAGCCCAGGAGTTGGAGGCTGCAGTGAGCTGTGATTGCTCCACTGCACTCCAGCCTGGTGGGACAGAGTGAGACCCCATCTCAAAAAAGTAAAACCCTCAGCTGAAAAGTTCTGAGTGTATGTCCCTTCCTCCCTTCCACCGGGACTCACCCCCTTTGCCTCACCCCACCACTCTTATCTGCTCTTATTCACCCTCCAAGGCCCCTCCTGGCACCAAGCCTGCTTCCCCCCATCACCACATCCGTCCCCCAAGGCTAGAGTCCAATTCCTTCCCCACCAGCTGCCTTTGACCGCCAGTGACCCTGGCAGCTGGTGGGGAGGGTGTCCTCGGCCCAGCCTCAGACTCTAGGTTGGCTGGCCTCGTGCCCCCACAACCACGTGTCAGCCTGGTGGTAGGGGGATGGTTGTGAAAGGGACGGCATAGACAAGACCCTGGCAGGATTGCAACATCCCTCTGGCCAGTTCAGAGCTTCCAGTCCCTGTCAGCCCCAGGGGCCCCCCTACTTCCCCAACTGAGCCCAGCATTCCCTAAACATCCACCCAGATGTCTACTTCCCTGACCCCACAAGAATGGAATAACAGTGCTCCTGCTTTTCCAGCCTCATCCTCTCCTCTGCTATAGGGGTTTCTGTTTTATAGATGGGGAAACTGTTGCCCAACCAAGAACATTCAGTAGGGCTCAGCGAGGGGCAAAGAGGGGGCTACTGACTGGGCGCAGTGGCTCACACCTGTAATCCCACCACTTTGGGAAGCTGAGGTGGGAGGATCTGCTTGAGCCCAGGAGTTTGAGACCAGCCTGGGCAACATAATAAGACCTTATCTCTAGAAAAAAAAATAAAAATTTGGCCAGGCACAGTGGCCCACGCCTGTAATCCGAGCACTTTGGGAAGCCTAGGCGGGTGGATCATTTGAGGTCAGGAGTTCGAGACCAGCCTGACCAGCTGGTGAAACCCTGTCCCTGTTAAAAATAGAAAAAATTAGCCGGGTGTGGTGGCACAGGCCTGTAATCCCAGCTACTTGGGAGGCTGAGGAGCAAGAATCGCTTGAAATGGGGAGGCAGAGGTCGCATTGAGCTGAGATGGTGCCACTGCACTCCAGCCTGGATGACACAGCCAGACTCCATCTCAAAAAAAAAAAAAAAATTCGGCCGGCTGCAGTGGCTCACGCCTGTAATCCTAGCTCTTTGGGAGGCTGAGGTTGACCAACATGGAAAAACCCGGTCTCTACTAAAAATACAAAATGCGCCAGGTGTGGTGGCACATGCTTGTAATCTCAGCTACTTGGGAGGCTGAGGCAGGTAGAGGTTGTGGTGAGATGAGATCATGTCATTGCACTCCAGCCTGGGCAACAAGAGCGAAACTCCATCTCAAAAAACAAAACAAGGCGGGCGCAGTGGCTTATACCTGTAATCCCAACACTTTGGGAGACTGAGGCGGGTAGATCACGAGTTTCAGGAGATCGAGACCATCCTGGCTAACACGGTGAAACCCCGTCTCTACTAAAAATACAAAAAATTAGCTGGGCATGGTGGTGGGTGCCTGTAGTCCCAGCTACTCAAGAGGCTGAGGCAGGAGAATGGCGTGAACCCGGGAGGTGGAGCTTGCAGTGAGCCGAGATCATGCCACCGCACTCCAGCCTGGGCGACAGAGCGAGACTCCGTCTCAAAACAAAACAAAACAAAAAAACTTACTTATTTGCCACAAAAGCGCTATCAGGTGAGCATCTTTATCACTTCCATTGTACAGATGGGGAAACAGGCTTCGGGGTGGGGGCGTAGCCACTTACTTCCCTACCAGCAAGTGGTTTTGAACCCAGACCCTCTCACACTACCTAAACCACGCCAGGACAACCTCTGCCCCTCTCCACCAAAATCCAAGAGGTCAAGTGGATGTTGGAGGTGGCGTGGGCCCAGGGAGGTCTCTGACTTCTGCCCCAGTTCCAAGGTCAGCACGCAGGGAGGGCTGTGTGTTTGCTGTTGGCTGCTTGCAATGTTTGCCCATTTTAGGGACAGGAGCAGGCTGAAGGTTGTTCAGGCTGGACTTCAGAGGCAGCACACAAACAGCTGCTGGAGGATGGGAACTGAGGGGTTGGAAGGGGGCGGGGTGAGCCCAGAAATTCCTCTGTGCCTCTGAGCCTACAGCTCTGTTCTCTAAGTCACCAAGCCCCCAAACCACTCTCATCTCTTTCTCTCTATCCCTGGGTCCTGTCCCTGGTCTGCATCCCATTCCCTCGTCCCCCAAATCCCTGCACCCTCCTCCCTGCTAATCTTCTGGTGTTGTTAGCCACTCCCCTCCTGGCTGGATACTCTGGGTGATTGCAGGGAAGGCTGGGGTAAAAAAGAGTTTGAAATGTCCCTCCTAATCCATGTTGAAAAACTGAATTATAATTCACATTCCATAAAATTTACCCTTTTATTTATTTATTTTTTTTGAGATGGAGTCTCACTCTGTTGCCCAGGCTGGAGTGCAGTGGGAGAATCTAGGCTCACTGTAGCCTCCACCCCGCAGGTTCAAGAAATTCTCGTGCCTCAGCCTCCCAATTAGCTGAGACTCCAGGCACCTGCCACCACACCTGGCTAATTTTTAATGAATTATTAATTTGTTTTTTTGAGATAGAGTGTCGCTCTTGTTGCCCAGGCTGCAGTACAATGGTGTGATCTCGGCTCACCGCAACCTCTGCCTCCTGGGTTCAAGCGATTCTCCTGCCTCAGCCTCTGGAGCAGCTGGGATTACAGGTGTGTGCCACCATGCCCGTCTAATTTTTTGTATTAATAGAGATGGGGTTTCTCCATGTTGGTTAGGCTGGTCTCAAACTCCCAGCCTCAGGTGATCTCCCCACCTCGGCCTCCAAAAGTGCTGGGGTTACAGACATGAGCCACCATGTCCAGCTACATTTACCCTTTGAAAATGTACAGTTCAGTGGTTTTTCCTATACCGGAAAGGTTGCACAATCATCACCAGTATCTAATTCAGAACATGGCTCACTGAAGCCTCAACCTCCCTGATTCAAAGCCATCCTCCTACCTCAGCCTCCCGCATGGCTGGAACCCCAAGGTGTCCACCACCATGCCCAGCAATTTTTTTTTTTTTTTTTTTTAGGACGGATGGGGTCTTGCTATTGCCCAGGCTGATCTTGAACTCCTGAACTGAAGCAATCCTCCCACCTTGGCCTCTCAAAGTGTTAGGATTACAGGCGTGTGCCACCACATCCGGCAGGGGATGATTTTGGAAGAGAACTGGAGGAAGTGAGGAGAGAGCCAGGCAGGCTTGAACCTGGGAGGCAGAGGTTGCAGTGGGCTGAGATGGTGCCACTGCACTCCAGCCTGGACAACAGAGTGAGACTCTGTCTCAAAAAACAAAAAATCTGACTTGAGTTCTAACAGGCTGCTGAGAGAGAAGAGAGGAGAATATAGGAGTTTGGAGAGTTGATTTTGGGGGAGAAGGGGATGCATTAACCCCAGAGAGTAATATTTATACATTTATTTATTATCTTTCTTTCTTCTCTTTTTGGTAGAGACGGTGTCTCACCATGTTACCCAGGCTGGTCTCGAACTCCTGGCCTCAAGTGATCCTCCCACCTCAGCCTTCCAAAGCGCTGGGATTACAGACATAAGCCACCATGCCCAGCTTCAGGATTTCCTTTTATGTTTTGAGATGGAGCCTTGCTCTGATGTCCAGGCTGAAGTGCAGTGGCATGATCTCAGCTTATTGCAGCCTCCACCTCCTGGGTTCAAGCGATTCTCATGCCTTAGCCTACCGAGTAGCTGGGATTACAGGCGCCGGCCACCAACCCTTGCTAATGTTTGTATTTTTAGCAGAGATGGGGTTTCACCATGTTGGCCAGGCTGGTCTCCAACTCCTGGCCTCGAGTGATCCTCCTGCCTTGGGATCCCAAAGTGCTGGGATTACAGGTGTGAGCCACCGAGCCTGGCTTCAGGAGTTTTTTTTTTTTTTTTTTTTTTTGAGTTGGAGTTTTCCTGTTGTTGCCCAGGCTGGAGTGCAACAGCGCGATCTCCACTCACTGCAACCTCTGCCTCCTGGGTTCAAGTGATTCTCCTGCCTCAGCCTCTCGAATAGCTGGGTTTACAGGCACCCGCCACCACGCCTGGCTAATTTTTTTTTGTACTTTCAGTAGGGATGGGGTTTCATCATGTTGGCCAGGATGGTCTCCAACTCCTGGCCTCAAGTGATCCGCCCGCCTCGGCCTCCCAAAGTGCTGGGATTACAAGCATGAGCCACCGAGCCCAGCCTCAGGGTTTCCTTTTTAAGGCTGCGTTTCCTTTTTAAGGCTGCAAGTATAGACCGCATTTCCTTGACCCATTCATCTGTTGATAAACATTTAGGTTGTTTCCATATCTTGGGTATTGAGCAGAGCTGCAGTGAACAAGGGAGGGTAGATATCTCTTCAAGGTCCTGATTTCAATTCTTTTGAATAAATACCCAGAAGTGGGATTGCTGGATCATTTGGGAGTTCTATCTTTCATGTTTTGAGGAAACCCCATACTGTTTTCCACAGTGGCTGTGGTGTTTGATGTTCCAACTAGGATTGTAGGAGTCTCTTATGTATTTTGACTTTTTTTTTTTTTTTTTTTTTTTGAGATGGAGTCCCACTCTGTCACCCAGGCTGGAGGGGGTAGTGGTGCAATCTTGGCTTACTGTAACCTTCAACTCATGGGTTCAAGGGATTCTCTTGCCTCAGCCTCCCGAGTAGCTGTGATTACAGGCGTGTACCACCCCACCTGGCTAATATTTTTGTATTTTTAGTAGAGACAGTGTTTCACTATGTTGGTCAGGCAGGTCTCGAACTCTTGACTTCAGGAGATTGGCCTGCCTCAGTCTCCCAAAGTGTTGGGATTATAGGTGTGAGCCACTTCGCCTGGCCTGAATATTAACCCCTTATTAGATATGTGGCTTACAAATATTTTTCTTATGAAATCTTAAGTTGGGCGCAGTGGCTCACACCTGTATTCCCAGCACTTTGGGAAGCCAAGGCGGGTGGATCACTTAAGGCCAGGAGTTTGAGACCAGCCTGGCCAACATGGTGAAATTCCGTTTCTACTAAAAATACAAAAAAATTAGCTGGGCATGGTGGCACATGCCTATAATCCCAGCTACTCAGGAGGCTGAGGCAGGAGAATCCCTTGAACTCAGGTGGTGGAGTTTGCAAGGCTGCAGTGAGTGGAGATCGTGCAAGTGCACTCAAGCCTGGGTGACAGGGCCAGACTTCGTCTCAAAAAAAAAAAAAAGCCGGGCGCGGTGGCTCAAGCCTGTAATCCCAGCACTTTGGGAGGCCGAGACGGGTGGATCACGAGGTCAGGAGATCGAGACCATCCTGGTCTACACGGTGAAACCCCGTCTCTACTAAAAATACAAAAAACTAGCCGGGCAAGGTGGCGGGCGCCTGTAGTCCCAGCTACTCGGGAGGCTGAGGCAGGAGAATGGCGTAAACCCGGGAGGCGGAGCTTGCCGTGAGCTGAGATCCGGCCACTGCACTCCAGCCTGGGCGACAGAGCGA
>NW_022311609.1:0-2106 GCF_002776525.5 Piliocolobus tephrosceles | reverse complement strand
AAAAAAAAAAAAAAAACCTAATCCCTCTTACCCTGCTCAATGCCAATATCCCATCCCACAGCACACTTTAAAAGGATTAAAGCCTGTTATCACTCACCTGATACAGCATGGTCTTCTAAAGCCTATAAACTCTCCTTACAATTCCCCCATTTTACCTGTCCAAAAACCGAACAAGTCTTACAGGTTAGTTCAGGATCTGCACCTTGTCAACCAAATTGTCTTGCCTATCCACCCCATGGTTCCAAACCCATATACTCTCCTATCCTCAATACTTCCCTCCACAACCCTTCCACAACCCATTATTCTGTTCTAGATCTCAAACATGATTTACTATTCCTTTGCACCCTTCATCCTAGCCTCTCTTTGCTTTCACTTGGACTGATCCTGACACCTATCAGTCTTGGCAACTTACCTGGACTGTACTGCTGCGAGGCTTCAGAGACAGTCCCCATTACTTCAGTCAAGCTCTTTCTCATAATTTACTTTCTTTCCATCTATCTGCTTCTCAAAGTATTAAATATTTTGACGATCTTCTACTTTATAGCCCCTCCTACAAATCTTCCCAACAGAACACTCTCCTGCTCCTCCAACATCTATTCTCAAAAGGACATCGCACATCCCCCTCCAAAGCTCAAATTTCTTCCCCATCTGTTACCTACATGGGCATAATTCTTCATGAAAACATGCATGCTCTCCCTGCCGATCATGTCCAGCTGATCTCTCAAACCCCAACCCCTTCTACAAACCAACAATTCCTTTCCTTCCTGGGCATGGTTGGATACTTTCACCTTTGGATACCTGGTTTTGCCATCCTGACTAAGCCATTATGTAAACTCACAAAAGGAAACCTAGCTGACCCTATAGATCCTAAATCCTTTCCCCACTCCTCTTTCCATTCCTTAAAAACAGCCCTAGAAGCTGCTCCCGCGCTAGCTCTCCCTAACTCATCCCAACCCTTTTTCATTACACACAGCGGAAATGCAGGGCTGTGTGGTTGGAATTCTTACATAAGAGCCAGGACCATGCCCTGTAGCCTTTCTGTCCAAACAACTTGACCTTACCACTTTACGCTGGCCCCCACATTATTCCTGATACCACACCTGACCCCCATGACTGTATCTCTCTGATCCACCTGGCATTCACTCCATTTCCCCATATTTCCTTCTTTCCTATTCCTCACCCTGATCACACTTGGTTTATTGATGTTAGTTCTTCCAGGCCCAATCGTCAATCACCAGCAAAGGCAGGCTATGCTATAGTGTCTTCCACATCTATCATTGAGACTACTGCTCTGCCCCACTCCACTACCTCTCAGCAAGCCAAACTCATTGCCTTAACTCAGGCCCTCACTCTTGCAAAGGGACTACATGTCAATATTTATACTGACTCTAAATATGTCTTCCATATCCTGCACCACCATGCTGTTATATGGGCTGAAAGAGGTTTCCTCGTTACACAAGGGTCCTCCATCATTAATGCCTCTTTAATAAAAACTCTTCTCAAGGCTGCTTTACTTCCAAAGGAAGCTGGAGTCATTCACTGCAAAGGCCATCAAAGGGCCTCAGACCCCACTGCTCAAGGCAACAATTATGGTGATAAGACAGCTAAAGAAGCAGCCAATATACCTACTTCTGTTCCTCATGGCCAGTTTTTCTCCTTCTCATCAGTCACTCCTACTTACTCTCCCACTGACATTTCCACCTATCCATCCCTCCCCACTCAAGGCAAATGGTTCTTGGACCAAGGAAAATATCTCCTTCCAGCCTCACAAGCCCATTCTATTCTGTTGTCATTTTATAACCTCTTCTATGTAGGTTACAAGTCGCTAGCCCGTCTCTTAGAACCTCTCATTTCCTTTCCATCATGCAAATCTATCCTCAAGGAAATCATTTCTCAGTATTCCATCTGCTATTCTACTACTACTCAGGGATTTCTCAGGCCCCTCCCTTCCCTACACATCAAGCTCAGGGATTTTCCCCTGCCCAGGACTGGCAAATTGACTTTACTCACATGCCCTGAGTCAGGAAACTAAAATACCTCTTTGTCTGGGTAGACACTTTCACTGGATGGGTAGAGGCCTTTCCCACAGGGTCTGAGAAGGCCACC
>NW_022311606.1:38670-43031 GCF_002776525.5 Piliocolobus tephrosceles | reverse complement strand
TGTGTGTGTGTGTGTGTGTGTGTGTGCGTGTACGTGTATACACACACATTTTAATGCAATCATCTGTTGCTGGACACTTAGATTGATTACATGACTTTGCTATTGTGACTATTGCTGGAATAAACCTATGTGTGCAGATGTCATTTTGATTAAATGATTTATGTTCCTTTGGGTAGATAGCCAGTAGTAGAATTGCTGTATCAAGTGGTAGTTCTATTTTTAGTTCTTTGAGAGCTCTCCATATTGTTTTCCATAGAGGTTGTACTAATTTGCACTCCTACCAACAATGTATAAGTGTTCCCTTTTTACCATATCCTCTCCAATATCTGTTGTTTTTGTCTTTTTAATAAGAGCCACTCTGACTGATGTGAAGTGGTATCTCATTGTGATTTTAATTTTCATTTCTTTGATGAATAGTGACTTTCAGCATTTTTTCATGTGTTGACCACTTGTATGTTTTCTTTTGAAAAATGTCTGTTCATGCCCTTTGCCCACTTTCTAATGGGGTTATTTGTATTTTTGTTGTTGAGTTGTTTGAGTTTCTTGTAGATTCTGTTTATCAACCCTTTGTCACAAGCATAGCTTTGTGTCTCCATTTTTTAGATTGTCTGTGTTCTCTGTTGATCATTTTGTTTGCTGTGCAGAAGGCTTTTCATTTAACTTTAAGCCCAATTTGTCTTTTTATATATTGTGAATAGTGCTGTGATAAACATATGTGTGCAGGTGTCTTTTTGATAAAATGATTTATTTTCCTTTGAGTATATACCTAATAGTAGGATCGCTGGGTTTAATGAAAGTTCTATTTTTAGTTCTTTAAGAAATGTCTATATTGTTTTCCATAAGGTTGTACTAATTTTTATTTCCACTAACGGTGCATAAGCAATCTGTTTTCTCCACATCTGTACCAACATCTATTATGTTTTGACTTTTTAATAATAGCCATTCTGACTGGTGTAATATTGCATCTAATTGTGGTTTCAATTTGCATTTCTGTGATGATTAATAATGTTGGCTGTCTTTTTACATGTTTGTTGGCTACTTGCATGTCTTCTTTTGAGAAATGTCTGTTCATATCCTTTGCCCGTTTCTAATGGGGATATCGGGTTTTTTTTTAATTTTTTTGTTGTTTTTGATTTGCTTAAGTTCCTTATAGATTTTGGATATCAGTCCTTTGTTGAATGCATACTTCGCAAATATCTCCTTCCATTCTGTAGGTTGTCTCTTCACTCTGTTGATTGTTTATTTTGCTTTCCAGAAGCTCTTTAGTTGAATTAAGTCTCGTTTTTCTATTTTTGTTCTTGTGTTTCCTTTTGAGAATTTGGTCATAAATTCTTTGCTGACAACAAAGTTCTGAAGAGCTCTTTTGGAGTTTTCTTCTAGGATTTTTATAATTTCAGATCTTATACTTAAGTCTTTAATCTATCTTGAGTTAATTTTTGTATATGGTGAGAGATGGGGGTCCAGTTTCCTTCTTCTGCATAAGGCTCTCCAAATTTCCCAGCACCATTTATTGAACAGGGAGTCCTTTCCTCAGGGTATTTATTTATTTATTTATTTTTACTTTGTCAAAGATCAGTTGGTTGTAGATATGTGGCTTTGTTTCTGGGTTCTCTATTTTGTTCCATTGGCTATGTGTCTCTTTTTTTTTTACCAGTACCATGCTGTTTTGGCTATTATAGCCTTGCCATATAATTTGAAGTCAGGTAATGTGATACCTCCAGCTTTATTCTTTTTGCTTAAGATGGTTTGGCTATTTGGGCTCTTTTTTGGTTCCATATGAGTCTTAGGATAGTTCTTTTCCAGTTCTGTGAAAAATGGAACCGATAATTTGATAGGCATTGTGTTGCTGTAGATTTCTTTGGGCACTATGGCCATTTTAATGATATTGATTGTTTCAATTCATGAGTATGGCATATTTTTCCATTTGTTAGTGTCATCTAGGATTTCTTTCATTAACATTTTGCAGTTACCCTTGTAGAGACGTTTCACCTCCCTGGTTAAGTATATTCATAGGTGGCTTGAAATGCAACAGAAGTTCAGGAAACAAAATAATCGCAGGACCAGGAAATTTGAGAAGACTCAAAGAAAACAAATGATCTCATCTACTATTTATTTTGGAGACTAAAACTGATAGGTTTAAAATATGGGATATGTAGGGTTTAAAAACTAGGCAGGGGAATTGACCTTTGTGAAATATCACCTGTTCTGGTGCTTTTTGTCAGGCTTACCCTAAATCACAACAGAAATACAGTAACTGTGTCTTTTTTTCTTTCTTATTTGAAAAATAATAGAAAGGAGAAAAAATTTGGAAATCCAATTTGCTATTAATAAAACAATATATACTAACTCTTACATTACCTGAAACATGACCTAATATTTTAACCTTTAATATTAACTTTATGCATAATGCTTGTCTTAATTGGGAATGATTATTTTAAAAACAGTACATTGCGTATATATCATTTAAGACTCACATGTTTCACTTACTAAGGCCATAACTGTGAACATAATTTTATGATTCTATGAGGCTTTTTAAATCACAAACAAATACATACAAATAGTACTAATGCATTGTGTTGGTAATTTAATATGATATAAAACTTGAATTTTGAGAAAATTGAGAAATGAATGTTTGCCTTGATGCATCTTGTACTATCCCCATTTAACATTATTTGACTTTGTGAAGCTTATTAATGAGAAATAAATAGACCACACTTAATGGTTAAACTATTGGTAAATGTCTAAATGAGAAAAATTCTTTGTGATTTTTTTCAAAGCAAAATCTATTTTTACATAAAAAGCATGTAGTTGTAAAATTTAAAATTTTGTCATATAATTTTTAATGAAACCCCACTTTCAAGTCTAGATGGGACACCCCATTTCATACAGAGATTAAATGCAATACCTACAGGCATAGTCAATAGTTTTTCACAAGGCACAAAGTGATTTATGTCTGTTTTCCAAAAATATACTTCAGTGAAGGCCTAATAATCTCTATCACACATATGTACGGCATTATCTTAGGCTAGGAGATGTTTTGGGTGGAGATAGCTAAATGCCTGTCTTTATCACAAAGAAAGCTTAAATGTTACCTCAAGAACATGCACATGTGAAACCACAAATCAATGAGTTAACCAGGTAAGTTAGACACAAAATGCATCCTCTGACAATGAAATCGTTGAGTAGAATTGCTTACTATAACCAAGCAGGATACAGGAGAAATGTGTAGCAAAGATCTCGACTTTTTCAGACTTCACTTTATTATGAGCTCTGTGTTCTGATATTAAACAAAAAATTTAGCTGCTTCTTTTTAACTATTAAACTGTAAAATATGTCATTAATCATGCATCAATAATTCTAATATATAAATAAGAAAGAATATTTCAGCAGTACAGAAGCAAACCTCTTTCCTCTAAATTTCAGTTTATTTCACAGAGATAATTGATAAGTATTTCTATTGTTAATTCTTTTGTGGGTGGTCATTGTAATGTTAAAAATAACATATCCTTACTTTTATTTCAGAATTTATGAAATCGAGGAAATAACTGCACTTATATTGCCTTCATGCTTTTTATTTTACCACTATATATATATATTTATTTTACCACCACATACATATATACATATATATGTATATGTGATACATATATAATTTTAATTCATTTTTGAAGTTACTTTTATAACTTGAGATGCTATATGCTTGAATTTGTATTTCTCAGTTCATCATTTTGACCATGTATTATAAGTAAATTAGTAGATCTACACTCCTCTCCCCTATTTTTTCTTTTTTTGTCAGTTCTGCCATTGCTTTTATGGAGTCACACTATTAATCATTTGCATTCTAGTCTTAAGTGTTCCGTTTTGCCAATGAGATGACTGTAAAAAATAAAAAGCCCTAAAAAATTTATGGTTATAATTTACTGCATGTTTTTCATTTTGTCATTAGTATACATTATTGTTTTCAAAATATTTTAATTTATATGCATTTACAAAGTAAATTCCTTACCTTACAACATGAGAGCTTCTGATACCAGCAGGAACGGCACAAACTCCTAAACATTTGTGGGCTGAATTCTAGTTGAGAAAGAGTTTTGTACACACTTAACATAAATAAAATTTACTTTAAGAATTGAATTCTAAATTTATATAATAAGTAAAGACTTGAAATATGTCCTTCAAAAGACGTGTTAGCAGTTGGAAAGAAACAATCTGCTGGGTTAACATTTCCGTTTACTTTTTCTGGAAGTGAAAGAACAGATGGTTTTACAATGATCATTGTTATTTGCCAATACAGTAACTGGAATAAAGGGTCTGGTGTGTGTGTGTGTGTGTGTGTGTGTGTGTGTGTGTGTGTGTGTGTG
>NW_022311606.1:30863-38660 GCF_002776525.5 Piliocolobus tephrosceles | reverse complement strand
GTGTGTGTGTGTGTGTGTGTGTGTGTGTGTGTGTGTGTGTGTGTGTGTGTGTCTTTAGTCTGTTCAGGCTACTATAATAAAAATACCCATAGACTGAATGGCTTGACCAGCAAATATTTATTTCTCATAATTTTGAAGGCTGGAAGTCCAAGACAGAGGCACTAGCAGATTCTGTGTCTGTCGAGGGTCTGGTTTCTGGCTCATACCTGGCTTTCTTCTTGCAGCGTCCTCATATGACAGAAAGGAGTAAGAGCTCTCTGGGATTCCTTTTATAAGGGCACTAATGCCATACATGAGGCTTCACCCTCATGACCTAGTCACCTTTCAAGAGCCTCACTTCCTCATACCATGACCTTGGCGGTTAGAACTTCAACACGTGACTTTGGGGACAACATAAACATTCAGTCTGTAACTGTATGTGTGTGTGAGGGGGTGGGTCTGTGTGTTTGTGTAGACTGGTGGTTAGTCAATGAGAAGTTGGTGGGGACATAAGAACTATTGATCATTGAAAAGTTTATCTGTTGTTACCTAAATATACCCTGTGAAAATAAGCTTGGATCCCAAGGACTGTTCTCAGTAACTGGGGCACACAGGTGAGTTGGAAAGAGGATGGTGATTGGGATAGGTTCTTACTATTATATTAAAAACTGGATATGTTCATCCTGAGGCAGAAATATACAGTCATCGGAAATCTTGGAATCACTCAACAGGAATGTTTATGTTTTGTCTGTTGCTTACTAGATATGTGACCTGGGACAATTTACTTAGTATCTCTGGGCCTCAAAATCCCATCTGGAAAATAGGGATAATAACAGTTCTGATGACATAGGGTTGTGAAAAAATTAAATTACAACAGTATATGACACATTGAAATGAATAATTATGTATTATGTTCATCTGGAAATACAGTTCAGCTAGTAAGAATGACTCTGACTCTATAATGTAAGAGAGATTCTTAATTGTTTTTATAATAGTGATTTTTAGCAATTTAACATCCCTTTAATAAATTTAGTCTAGAAATCTTTATCAATGTAATAAATATAACCTTTGAATTACTTATTTCTGCTACCACATAAAGACAAGTATACTTTTTTAAAAGAAATAATCCTCCCTCCCCCTTTTTTAAGTTTGAGTTCATCTCCTGGCACAGTATTTGCATCAAAATCATGCAAAAATAGTGCAGTCTAGTAATCAATAGCTTAGGCTTTAAAATAATAGTAATATTACAATGCTGTGGTTTGCTGACTAGCTTGGTGACCTAAGATATTAAACTTTCTGTGACTCAAATTCCTCATATACAAGTTAAGATAAAAACTAGCTACCTTATAGAACAGTTTTGAGGATTAAATGAAATAATATCTGTAATAAACTATACATCTTACTTTGAGCATAGAAAAAACACAAAAAAATTGGATAAACTGGACATGCAAATATACATTAACTACTTTAGGGTACTATGAAAATTTTAGTCTAGGAGGGAGGATATGGCTCTTGCCCTGAAGAGAAAGGTATTTAAAATTTATGATATGCAACTCTCTCATTTGAATTACTTCATATTCTCCATGTCAATATGTTCCATCTCTAATAAACTATATAAAGGTTACATTAAATGAATCACAGAGAAGACTGTGTGGAGCATATTTCAGACTTTGTAAAGAGTTTTATCCAACTGTAACCTTTGCAGTAGTGATATTCTAAAGTGTCAAATGAATTGAAGGAGATATAAAAATGTAGACATCGAACAACTACTTTAACAGCTAGATCAATTTACATCCAAACTTCACGTAAAATAAAGCATTCTTGTGCAGTTTGCCTGTCAGCATATTGACACAGCAATACTGGCTAATTTCTATGTGTGCCTGTGTGTGTGTGTGTGTGTGTGTGTGTGTGTGTGTGTGTGTGTATTATATTTTTTAAAGATGATCAATATTACTAGATAAAATTTAAAAAGCTGGGACTGCTAAATATAAAAGTAAATGTATTGGTAGGGTGCGGTGGCTCATGCCTGTAATTCCAGCATTTTGGGAGGCTGATATGGGTGGATCACTTGAGGTCAGGAGTTTGAGACCAGCCTGGTCAATATGGTGAAACCCTGTGTCTACTAAAAATACAAAAATTAGCTGGGTTTGGTGGCAGATGCCTGTAATCACAGTCACTTAGGAGGCTGAGCCATGAGAATCGCTTGAACCCGGGAGGCAGAGGTTGCAGTGAGCTGAGATTATGCCACTGCACTCCAACCTGCACAACAGAGAAAGACTCCATCTTTAAAAAAACAAAAAAAGTAAATAGTATTAAAATATGTATATATTTAGAAGGTGTAATCACACAGTAGAGAGAGTATAAATACATACAAATAAGCAAGATGGTGCTTTTCTTCTATGTATTTATGAATGGCGTGGTCTAAATGTGTCCCCTCAATATTTATACGTTGAAATCTAATCCCCAATGTGATAGTATTAGAAGGTGGGGCCCCTCAAAGATGATTATGTCACAAAGTCTCTGCCCTCATGATTGTGATTAGTGTTCTCATAAAAGAGGGCCCAGAGAGCAAGCTAGTCCCTTCTACCATATGGAGATGCATGGAGAACGTGGGTGTATGAAGAAGTAGGCCCTCACTAGACACCCGTCAACCTCCAGAACTATGAGAAATAAATTTCTGTTGTTTATAAGTAACCCCACATTTTCTTATGGCAGCCCAAACAATCTGAGAAACCTATAATTATACTTTTTATGATAATGAATTACATGTCTTAATGAGTTTCTACCATATTAAAGAAAACAAATCTAATTTAAAAATTAAATTTACCTAAAATGTGTGAATTTATCTAAAATGAAAATCAGATGTATTAACTTACCTATTTATTTAGTTTCGTATCTATACACACATTCAACCAGAAGGAATTAAGCTGTTAAAATTATTATTTAATCGATGTACAAATTAGAAATGAATTTCAATCACACATCAAGAAACATTTGCTATAATATTGATTGAAAATTTTCTTATGCATTGTACTGCAAAACTTCAAGATTTTATAACCCTTCATTGGACCTGAAGTTAGTAAGAGGTAAAACCCAGGCAGTCACAATCAAAGAGAGTGTTAAATGTAACTATATAAGAAAAGTAGTGGCATGTAGTTATAAATATCTTAAATTTAATGTATAAAGCTTCTTTCTAGAAGAGTTAGTTACATAACCTCAGAGGACTTTCAGAATATGAGATTAGAAGCGGCAACATCACGCAGGGAGTTGACAAGCCTGCAGTTAGTCATTTCTCTGACTCCACTTTCTAACTTTACTTTTTCTACACCAACCAGTTTGATCTGGATTTTCTCCCCCAAGACAGCAAAAAACATACACCTTATTAAAGTGCCAGTGATCTGTATTTTGCCAAAGTCAATGGTTGTTATCTGTTGGGCACAACCAACTCCTTGGAAACTTTACTTCTCTAGGATAGTGTGATATAACCTTAGCTGGCTATGCCACACCAATCAGACTCCACTACTGGTGACTCTCCTTTACTGGAGATCCAGTTTCTGATCTGCCAGTCCTCTAAATATAGGAGACTTCTTCCCCTCACGTCTTCTCTTTTCTCTCATTAGGTGCTTTCATTTAAATCTCAGTTAAATGGTTCTAGAAATAATTTTACTTGCTAATCAAGTCTATATTTTTGCCAATTACCTGTCATTTAAGTACAAACCATCATTATCCCTAAACTTTTGCTCCTTTATAATCTACTCTCTGTAAATCAACCAGACTAATACTTCTGAAGCTTTAAATTACTATTGCTCTCCTGCTTAAAAGTCCTGTAAGTTATTCCTGTTGCAATGAGAATAAAATCTCTCTCAGATCAAATATCTCCATCAGAAAGATATACAGCACCCCATTCACCCACCTGTGCACACACATATCCACACATTGGGGTAAATAAGCATGTGTAAATGCTTTCTAAACTGGAAATTAACTTCATTGTATTAGCAGTGGTGGTGGTATCAATGATGATAAAGATAATTATGAAACAATGCCCTGATTAGAAACTGCCCCAGGGACACCACCAAACCAAAAAGACTAAACAATGTGACACAAAACTTCTACACAGAACTAAATAACACTATATTCTTTCCACAGTGGCCTTTGTCTGTAAGAGATAATGTGCCTACAAATTCTAGGTTCTATGGGAGGCGGAGCTTGCAGTGAGCCGAGATCGCACCACTGCACTCCAGTCTGGGTGACAGAGCAAGACTCAGTCTCAAAAAAATAAATAACTAAATAAAATTCTAGGTTCTATTAAACACTGTATAAAATATTTATAAATACTAAATGTATATGGATTTCTCACCAGTATATAGTGTATCTGATGATTTTGGAAACTTGATTTAAATAAGTGAAACTAATACTCATTTGCTCTTTGCAATGTTTCTGGGCCCTTTGTGCAGGATGTGATTTAGATTGGTTGCCCAGCATGGTCTCTGTCTTCCTTTCCTTTCACTAAGTTTCTCTTCTTAATTTTTTTCCCACATAAATAATGGCTATTTAATCTAGAAATTTAATTACTACGAATTTAATAGTAGAAGTTAAACATCCTAATATGAGCTCCAACCAGTTATTATTATATACTTCTTAAAGGTACTACATCTAACTCATGGTAATGTTTCAAATAGTAGAGAAACTTAGCAGTCCCCACTGAGAAGGTACAGACTGGCTTTCGAGTTTCTTCCTACTATATCTGGTAATATAGCGTCCATCCTAGGAGAACCTGATATTGTTGTAATAACCCCATTTAACGTGGAAGCATAATACATGGTGAATGGAATCAGATACAACTGGTTTTGAACATTGGCTGTGACTCTTTGTTGCTGGGAAAAAATAGCTGTATGTGGCATACTTTTTTTTTTGTAAAAAAATAAACTCTTATCTGCATTTTCTCAGTCTCATTCATTTTTATTTGTAAAATAAGAATAGTTCATTTTTTATTGGCTTATTATGAGTATTGTAATATTTTATGTGCCACTATAAGAACAGATGCGGGTAGTTAATTTTACTCTTATATTGACTAAAGTAGATTATCGAACTTGAGCTCTATCTTGAAATATACTTAGTTGTAGCAATTGTTGAAAATGCGTCTGGGTTTACGTCGATAGGCTTGTCTAACTATCATAAAATACCACTCTCCCCATAAAACACAACCAAAATGAGAGAAAGCCCTTGAGACCTGATGAGCAGCCCAGTTCCATTCTGAGGCTCTCATACTTCAAAATCGGGGCTCAGCCCAGGAGGGTTCCTCACTTTGCTCATGAAAGAACTCAAGAGTGAGCTGACAGTGAAAGAAAGCAAGTTTATCAGATCAACAATGTACAGCAAAATGGCTGCTCCACAGACAGAGCAGGGCTGTCTCATAGGCAGAGTCACCCAGAGCAGCACTGGTGGCAGCAGTTACAGCAAAGTGGCTGCTCCATAGACAGAGCAGGGCTATCCCATAGGCAGAATCACCTAGGGCAGCAGCAGCAGTAATGTACAGCAATAGTAGCAGTCTAGAGCAGCAGTGCCATGCTGGCTAGGTATATTTATACCTAGTTTTATTTACATTCTAATTAAGAAGCAGATTATTCAGAATTTTCTAGAAAAGGGGCAAGGAAGTTACTGTGACTTCCGGGTTATTGCCATGGCATTTGTAAACTGTCATGGCACTGGTGGGAGTGTCTTTATGCTAGTGAGCAGTGAAGGCAACTAGAGGTCACTTTCCTCTATTTGCTGGTTTTGGTGGCAGGTTTTTCTACTAGGTTCTGTTTTGATCAGCAGGATTGTGATCAGAAAAGAAGTCCTGCTCATCTCCTATCTCAATTGCATTCAATTCTATTCCATTCTATTTTTCTATCCCTAGCTTAGTTGACGTTTGTTTTTACGTATTTTGATGATTGCCATCATGTTTTTGTCACTCTGTGCCCTCATGCTTTTCTAGAAAATTGATATATATATACACAATTGATATATATAATTGATATATATATACACACATACACATATATATGCAAACCTGTATACATACATACATAGACATATACAGATACTAATAATTTTTCCTCTGGAAATTATTGTAAAAAATGATTTTTAAAAAAGAGCTTAAAAGGTATAGCATATTGTGTAAAGATTTGAGTTTGGTCAGTTTCTTTTTAAAAAGCTGTTGTAAATAAAACTGAGGTTGAACTTAAAGGTCTATATTCCCTTTCATTGTCTCAACCTTGCTTCATCTGTCTACATGAAGACCTCAACAGCTTTAGTCATAAACAAATTTTATACTTTAGTGCAGGTCAACTTACCTACTACAATTCTGGAGTGACATGATAATTGGGATCCTGTTTTTAGGGCGATGAAGCTTGCAAAAGATACTTTTCATACTCCTAGCCCATTTAATATCAACATTGTCCTGAGAAGATCATCTTTTCCTGTTTCCTCTGAATGGCCCTGCAGTTTTGCAGAAGTTGATAGCCATATGTATATTTCTGTGGAAAATTTTATACCTAAAAAATTCAAAAGCGTAATATATTGCACACTTGTTTTTCTATCACCTGCTTAAAAATAAAATATTTCCATTCCTTTTAAATCTCTTCTAAACAACAATCACTATGTTTAATTTGGTATTCTTATATTTTGGCAGGTATTACATTGTATAATGTATATATTTTATCCCTAAAGTACATATTATGTTTTACTATATTAAGGTTTATTCAAATGTTATGTTGCCTACATTGTTTTGCAAATTGTTTATTTTTGTTCAATATATTTTTGAGAATAATACATTTTAGAATATATAACTAGGATGCATTCATTTCACAGCTATTAAATCAATACAATATATGTATCTGCTTTTCACTTTGTGAAAATTTAGGTTGCTGATAAATTTTCTTTGTTGTAAGTGGTTCTATATATATATCTTTATGTATTCGTGTTTGTGTATGATTGCCTCCTTAGAGAAAAACTGCTGGGTCTTACAGTACATGTATCTTCAGTTTATTTAGATTGTCAATTTATTCTTAGAATTGGTTGTAACTATTTAAATTCCCACTAGCAGGTTATAAAAAATATTTTTGCTCCACATCCTTGTCAAAACATGTTATTGTCAGATTTAAATGTTGCCAATCTCCGAGTGTGAAATGGTTTCTGTAACTTACATTCCTCTTATTGCTAGGGAGAGTAAACCTTTTTACACACAAATCACATTTCTTTGAATTTTCCATTGCTATATTTTTTTACACTTTGTTAGAGTGTTTTTATTTTTTTCCTCCCTCTCTGCCTCCTTTCTCCCCTCTTTCCTTCCTTTCTTTTTTTCTCACCAGGTGCCATAGTTTATTTTATATTTGGCATACTGCTTCTTTGTATGTCTTATGCCATGGCGATACATCTCCAAGTCTCTGAATTGTGTGTCTGTGTGTTTGTGTATGTAATTTAATGCAAGTACTTTTACAAAGTATATTTTATGGTTTGTACTTTTAAGGAAGTACACTCTTATCCTGAGGTCAGGTTTAGGATACAATATATTTATTCATGCATGATATATTTATATCAAAATATGAAATTTGCTTTTCAGATTAAAGTCCTTGTGCGAAGACTTGATTTTCTTTGTATGAGTGATGACTTTTTCCAGTACCTTTAGTTTTTAATAAATATGCCATTTTTTCATCTATCATCAGCAATGGCACATATTTAAAATGTTTCCATATATTGATGGATCTATTACTAAACACTTGGTTATCAAATTCTATTCTATTCTATTCTATTCTATTCTATTCTATTCTATTCTAT